>NC_065443.1:254299260-254608280 GCF_917563875.1 Diabrotica virgifera virgifera
GATAAGTAGCAATAGCTCCAAAATTACTGCATTTAGGTATAGGAATATTACATGAAAAATAATCAGTATTTCTTGAGTACTTCAAAACGCAAGTAATATACAGGGTGTTCAATTTGAAGTAAGAAAGTTTATTAGATTTACAGAAAAACGGAAGATCTGACAATATACATAAATACCACTATAATATCGACCGCATCAGAAGACACTTACCCACTAAAATCTAAAAAAAAAAAATCGTGCAAGCCGTTTCCGAGGTAATTGGGGCGTTCCACACATAAAACTCACTCTGTACTTGTATGTTATAGCCAAACCTCGAAGTTCTGGTACTCATAGGTTTGACTGAAATCTAGGAGACTAATTTGGCCAGGAAAAAGTCGAAACTTAATTTGATGAAATCGGGGTTTAACCAGTCAAACTACAATCAGGTAATAAACTATGATTTCTAGGTTTGACTAAAAACATTTTAGTCAAAGGCCGAAAATGGAATTTATTTCGGGGTTTGCCCAAAGGCACATATGCATTTGTAAGAACTGGCAAACTCAATACTTGGACAATAAATTATCGGAAGAGGAATTTCCGTAAATATAGTGACACCAGACCACTATAAAATTGCGTCAAATGCTTGGAAAGTCCAATAAGATTTTGCCGAATTGAGATTTCAAGAGTTTGAAAGAATTTATACAGGGTGCCCCGAAAAGATTGGTCATAAATTATACCACAGATTCTGGGGTCAAGAATAGGTTGATTAAACCTCACTTACCTATATACAATAGTGCACACAAAAAAAGTTACAGCCCTTTGAAGTTACAAACTGAAAATAGATTTTTTTTCATATATCGAAAACTCTTTTATTGAAAATGGACATGCGGCATTCTTACAGTAGCAACATCTTAAAAAAAATTAAAATGAAATTTGTGCACCCCATAAAAATGTTATGGGGGGTTTGTTCCCTTAAACCCCCCAAACTTTTGTGTACGTTCCAATTAAATTATTATTGTTGCACTATTAGGTAAACACTATATTTTTAAAACTGTTTTGCCTCTTAGTACTTTTTTGATAAGCCAGTGTTTATCGAGATATTTTGAATATTTGTCGAATCCACCACATATTTGTATATGGTTAAGTACGATTATAGAGAGCTGTTAATCTGAAAATTTATTTATAATTTACATTATTAGGTATATTTTGAAAAAGAAGCCACATCTCGATAAAAGGTGACTTATCAAAAAAAGACTAAGAGGCAAAAAAGTTTTAAAAACGCTGTGTTTACCTAATGATATCACAATAATAGTTTAATTGGAACGTACACAAACATTTGGGGGTTTAAAGGAACAAAACCCCCATAAAATTTTTATGTAAGCATATTAAAAAAGAAGCCGCACCCCGATAACAACTGGCTTATCTAAAAAATACCAAGAGGCAAAAAAGTTTTAGAAACGTTGTGTTTAACTAATGGTACCACAATAATGAATTAATTGGAACGTACACAAAAATTTGAGGGGGGGGGGGAACAAAAGGGAACAAAACCCCCATAAAATTTTTATGGGGTGAACAAATTTTACTATAATTTTGTTTTAAGATGATCCTGCCATAAGTATGCCCCATGTCCATTTTCAATAAAAAATCTCATAATAGTTTTCGATATATTGAAAAAAATCGATTTTCATTTTGTAACTTCAAAGGGCTGTAACTTTTTTTATGAGCACATTTGTACTAAGGTAAGTTACGTTCAATCGAACTATTTTTGACCCCAGAATGTGTGGTATATGTAATTTATGACCAATCTTTTCGGGACACCCTGTATAATGAGTATTTTGGTTACAAAAGCCAAAAGTGTAATACAAAAATAATTCAGAAAACAAAAATATACAATCCCCTAATGAAATTTTTGGTTATACTCAGTTTAAAAATTGTTGATAATACAATTATTATGATACAAATCACTTGCATTTTATGTTGTATGTATTGTATTAGAATTTTCTGGGGATGGTCATATAATTTTCATAAATTCCGATACAAAACTGAGCCACGAAAGAATCGATATTTAAAAATTTTCGGCTTTGAACAACCTGTATCTACACTCACCGGCACGAAAAACGGGTACCCCCAAAAAATGGGTCATTTTTGATGTCCCGTAAGGGACATGTTGACATGACAAGGGACATGACTAAACCTGCTGTCCGATTTAAGTAATTTTTTTAATATGTTATAGCCATTCTTTAACAATATTGCTATGTTGTTGCTAGACAGGTAAATTTTCATTGTATACCGGGTGTACCAATCAAACTGGGTTTTTTTTCTCAATTTTCACAACACCCTGTGGAATATTCTAGCCTTTATAAAATATTGAAATTAAAACCCAACTATAGCCCCAGGTTTTCTTAACATTCCGTTTTTTTATTCATTCGCTTATGTTGGATAATAAAAAAGTTAGGGACTTTAACAATTAGCCATGTTTTTTATCAATACAGGGTGTTTCTAAATAAGTACGACAAACTTTAAGGGGTAATTCTGCATGAAAAAAGAATGATTGTTTGCTTGATAAACCTATGTCCGCAAATGCTTCGTTTCCGAGATACGGGATGTTGAATTTTTTCTTACAAACTAACGATTTATTTATTGCTCTAAAACCGGTTGAGATATCCAAATGAAATTTAATAAGTTTTAAGAGGTAGTTATTGCTCATTTTTTGACATACAATTAAAAATTTTATATTCACCATTGGCGTGCATGCGGGTAATATGACCCGTATGCACGCCAATGGTGAATATAAATTCTTAATTGTATGTCAAAAAATGCGCATTAACTACCTCTTAAAACCTACCAAATTTCATTTGCATATCTTAACCGGTTTTAGAGCAATAAATAAATCGTCAGTTTGTAAGACAAAATTCAACATCCCGTATCTCGGAAACGAAGCATTTGCGGACATAGTTTTATCAAGCAAACGGTCATTATTTTTTCATGCCGTATAGCACACAGAAGTGTGTCGCACTTATTTAGAAACACCCTGTATTGATAAAGAACACGGGTAGTTGTTAAAGTCCCTAACTTTTTTATTATCCAACATGTTCAGAATGTTCAGAAAATCTGGGGCTATAGTTGGGTTTCAATTTCAATATTTTATAAAGACTAGAATATTCCACAGGGTGTTGTGAAAATTGAGAAAAAAAAAACAGTTTCATTGGTACACCCGGTATATAATGAAAATTTACCTGTCTAGCAACAATATTCTTACAGCGATATTGTTAAAGAATAAGGCTATAACATATTAAAAAAATTACTTAAATTGGACAACAGGTTTAGGAGATACTTGACATCAAAAATGACTCATTTTTTGGGGTGCCCGTTTTTCGTGCCGTTGAGTGTATTTCCATTTTTTTCTTGTCTTTGAGACTCCAAGTTTCATATCTATATATCAGCGTACTTTGATTCATCATCATCAATTAGCCCTGATTTGACCATTGTTGAACATAGGCCTCCTCCAGATATTTAATTCTTCTATTCTGCGCATCTGCTGCTATCCAATTGGTCACAATTCTTTTGAGGTCTTCGGTCTTTCATACTCGCGACACGTCCCGCCCATCTCCACTTGGTGCAACTTTTATGCGATATTTAAAGTAAACAATATAAAGTTTACAGAAATTAATTTAAATATTAGGTACATTTTCTTGCATTTGTATGTCAAATTATTGTTGTTGAGCTACAAATTGGATGCACCCGCTTGTTCATCCAATTCATTTATGTATTACTATAGACCGGGTTCTATCGTCGCCCCCGTTAGGGAGCGTTCAAGTATTACGTAACGCAGGTTGGGGGGGGGGGGAGTCAAAAATCTTCAAAAATTGCGTTACGCAATAGTTAAACGCCCATTACAGTCCGTTACGTAGGGGGGGAGGGCGGGGTCAAAAATCTTCAAAAATCGCGTTACGTAATAGGTACTTGAACGCTCCTTTAGCGAAATTATTCCGATTCGATTTTTTTGCACAAACTTACTCAAAAAGAGGTCCTTATAACAAATCCACAGGGTGCCGGAGGTGCCGAGGTATGAAAATTGTTTAAACAATTTTTTTAAATAAATTCAAAAATCAATATTTTCATTTCTAACAAAATTTTTTTAGATGACTTGGGTCATTCTGAGCAAATGTCTCTTGTGATTTTTCTCTAAAATTGATTGTTGTTGAGTTATTATACGCGATTTAAAATTTGAAAGATGCAAAAATGGCCATTTTTAAGGCTTAATAACTCGATTAAAAATTATATTATGAAAGTCAGAAAGTGATCAAAGCAAAGTTTAAAACCCCTCCTTCAAGATCCTGAAGAAATTTTTGTCAATATTTTATTACAAAGCTGTTATTTTTATTTATTAACAATTAGCGCTATAGTCCAGGTTGTGTCGTCGCCCCAATTAGCGAAATTATTTCGATTAGATTTTTTTGCATAGTTTCTCAAAAATAGGTCCTTATAACAAATCCACAGGGTGCCAGGCGGTGTCGTGTGGTCGAAAAATTGTTTAAACAACTTTTTTTTTAAATAAATTCACAAAAATAATTTTTTCACTTCGTACAATTTTTTTTATATAATTTGGGTCATTCTGGGCAAAAAAGGTCTCTTGTGATTTTTCTCTAAAATTGATTGTTGTCACGCGATAGGCTTATTTATTAAGCCTTGATAATAGCTATTTTCGCACTTTTCAAATTTTAAATCGCGTATAATAACTCGACAACAATCAATTTTAGAGGAAAATCACAAGATACCTTTTTTGCCCAGAATGACCCAAATTATATAAAAAAAATTGTACGAAGTGAAAAAATTATTTTTGTGAATTTATTTAAAAAAAAAGTTGTTTAAACAATTTTTCGACCACACGACACCGCCTGGCACCCTGTGGATTTATTATAAAGACCACTTTTTGAGTAACTTTGTGCAAAAAAATATAATTGAAATACATATTTTCAAGTTATCTAAAAAAAATTGTTAGAAATGAAAAAAATATTTTTATGAATTTGTTTAAAAAAAATTGTTTAAACAATTTTTCGACAATCGGCACCGCCCGTCAACCTGTGGATATGTTATAAGGACTTATTTTTGAGTAAGTTTGTACAAAAAAATCGAATCAGAATATTTCGCTAACGGGGGCGACGATACACTCCGCTCTACTAGACAAATTCCGAAACTAAGCTTCATTATTATAGACATTAAGCGGTTAATAAGCCAGCAATTAGAATGATGACAATTAAATTGTCGGCTTCAATGAACCCAAATTAACAAGGGATATTGTATTCCTAGGCCTCAACAATAGACCATTAAATGAAAGATTTTTATTATCTCGATTTAGAATGAATTTATTGTCCAGCGCCTTGAGTACCAATGATAAGATATTGATATAATAAAACGAGTGAATGTACGAAAACTATAAAGAAGCCAATATGCAACCTATATTTTAGACATTTAACAACAGTTCAAGGTACCATTTAGTTATTGATGGAATATCGTTCAATTCGTTAAAATTTTGAAATTTCGATAAAAAAGTTATATGTATTTATATTGTCCTAAGTTCCTAAATAAAAAAAATTGTTGGCAAATGACAAAGCAAGGAATCTTAATCTGGATAAAGATCTCATTATTTGAAGTTTTTTTGTCATAATACTGATGAAGGGTTGAGTTGAGTTAATATAGTCCTTCTTCAAATGCCATCTCCGCGACGGAGGTCGACAATCATCATAGCTATTCGGACTTTAGAGACGGCTGCTCTGAAAAGTTCATTTTATGTACATCCATACCATTCACTCAGGTTGAGTAACCATGGTATTCTACGTCCACACATGCTTCTTTTGTCATGAATCTATTTCTGCATAATCAGTTGGGACAAGTTGCATCTCCTCTCTCCACGTGTAATATGTCCGAGATATTCAAATTTTCTTTGTTTTTTGATGTTGCAGCAAGTTGCATCTGTCTCCACATGTAATATGTCTGAGATATTCCAATTTTCTTGTCTTTTATTGTATTTAAGATTTGCATTTCTTCATTAATCTTTCTCAGAACCTCATTGTTTTGACGTGTTCCGTCCATGATATTTTCAGAATGCTTTTATAAACACACAATCGAAAAATTACAGTTTTTTCATTGATGCCGCATTCAAGGTCCAAGTTTACATTCCGTAAAACAAATTCAAGAAAACGTAGCACCTGGCCAATCTAACTCTTAGCTCTAACTTCAAATCTCTTGCGCAGAGCACACTTCTCGTTTTGTTAAAATGGTCGTAACGACAGTAAGACCGTCCGCACATGGGTCGATCGAAGACACGTCTCGAAGTTCGCGCGTCTTGCTTGTCTTGTACGAACCCTGCGTCACAAGTAGTGATGTAAGAAGAGAATATTCTCAAGAGAATATTCTCGGCCAGAAAATTCTCAGCGAGAATATTCTCGGGCAAAAAATTATTTTCGAGAATTATTACTATATTGTTTTTGCCAATTCACCTCGTATATTTTTTGCATCCCAAACATTATTATTCTTGAAGCTCAAACACCTACTTGCCGCTCCGCTCATGAAATGCTTTTTCGCTTTCACGCGATTTTTGATCAAATCCCCGAAAATCTAAGTAGCCGGGACTGGGGAATCCCATGAACCACTAGCTAGGAGCTAGGGTATTTACAGTGTCAGTATTTATTGTTTTGGTGCTATATTAACGTGCAAATATTTAGAATGGATCGAAGTATAGCATAATTTACTAAAAACCCTAAAACGCTCAACTACTCGCGAAGTCAATCGAAGTTCAGCGAGTACGAGAATGTAGACAGGTGGTTCATGCGACTTTGCTGCGCCTCGGCCTACTTGCATTCTGTGACAGTTTTTGAGACCAAGTCAAAGGAACCGAAGTCGATATCGCCCGGCGTGAATGTGTTCCTCACGAAATAGAACGAGTGTGTAGTGACGTACTTCAGACTTCGGTGAACTTTCCCGAATTAACTTCGCGAGAGTGTGGGGCTCGCTTTAAAAGGAATATATGGAATTACTGTAAAATTAAAAGTGTACAAGGTAAATCAAGTACTTTTGCAAATTTTGTGATAGTCAATACTTGAAAAATGCAACAAGAACGACAAAACATTTAGTAAAATATGTTAAATGTCCAGTGGGAGCGAGACAATTATTTGAAAAGGATCAACAGAAACATTTATCAACTGCTTTTCAGCCAACACAGTTGTTAGATTCGTCCAATGACGGTAAGCATGCCTTCATTCAGTGCATCGACTGAAAGAAGTTTCAGTACTTATGGTTTTATCCACTCCTCTAAAAGAAACCGGCTTACTGGTGAACGGGCTAATACTTTTATTGCTCACAATTTAAAATTGTTAGACGTATACCAATCTATGAATGAGCTGGCGACTAGTGAAAAACAAAATCCCAGAGCTTCTCATCAGTACATTGAAATGCAGAATGTAGATAGAATGTAGCTAATGATAGAAATAGATTCTGAATCTGAGGCCTCATCTTTTTCAGATTAGCTCACCACATCCAGTATTTGCTGTTAAGAACATTTAATTTTTTTTTTTGTCAAATAAATTTTGTTTTCTGTTGTTTTTGTATTTTCTTATAGGTACAGGGTGGTGAATCGGAAAACGGGCCATAGAAAACTCAATGTAAAATTTTAAACTGTTGAATTCCTGCTTCCCTATGTTACATCAAAAGTCATGAGAAGTTATTTGTAGAGGATTGAAATCTGTATTAAAAACAGAAGTTACAATTGTTCTACGATTTAAACACATTCCAAAATTTTGAAAAATATAATGTATTTACCGCAGTAGGTATGTGTGGGCATGTTAGGCCACACGTTACTACTTAACTGACAGTGAGCACACTATTGACTGAAGGAAATATGTTTCTTATTAATACTTTCTCCTTAACTGAGCGTATCTGATCAACTTTCTTGTGTTTTAAACAATAAATGATAAAATAAATAAAGAAATTGACAGTTCACATTGTTAATATAATAAATTCATTGTCACCGAATGCAATTTTATACACATTATTGCACTGTGTGTGGCGTAACTTTGGCGTATTTCTCTGAAAATTGTATTATATTTTTACAAAAATTTGAATAATTATTGTTCGTAGAACAATATTAACAGTTGTTTTCAATATAGATTTTAATTCTCCACAAATAGTTTATTATGACTTTTGCTGTAAAATAATTAGGGAAGCAGGAATTCAACAGTTTAGAATTTTACATTGAGTTATAAGCGCGTACATAAGCGCGTCATAAGGTTCATTCTCAGAAAATTCTCCATATCGAGAATATTCTCGGGAATATTCTCCGATTTTTCATTCTCGAGAATTTTCCAACACTAGTCACAAGCGATTGCCCTCCGCACACTAGTCGATTCTGTTTTTATAAATTAACGCATTTTTTATATAGTAACCAAAACGACTATTTCGATCTGTGAAGAGTAAGGTATTATTACATTTTTATACAGTTGCATTATACAGTTGAGGGTATTTTTCTACTTCCTCAACGAATTTTATAATAAACACCTAGAAACAGAAGTTCAATGTTTTCAGAATTTTACATTACAAACAATATATTTCCACAAAGCTAATAGTACTACAATCAACGAACATAACATTCACCGATCTTTAAAAAGACTAAAATTTAATTTAGGGCAAAAACCAACAAAAACGAAGCAAACAAATAAAATAATGACTAAACGTTCGTCTCACTCGAACTTTCTCGTTCGCTTCAGATCGCACGGAACGAGAGTCGTACAAGACGAGGAGATTTGCAATCCTAAACGCTCCGTGTACGGAACTCAATGCCACAACGAAGGAACTTAAGTGACGGGGAGAGATCTACGCGATTGGAATCGAGTCGATTACTTCGAGCGTCGCTCCATGTGCGGACGGCCTTAGTCGTACATTCCATAGTCCAATACAGCAATGTACGGAGCCTTTCACACAGGACGACCACGACTAACTGTCGTGCCGTTGCTCCTCGCCTGTCGTCCAATGTCACTGCAATGGACGGCGGTCGTGTCGTGCCGTGCTATCAGTGAACCACGGGCATAAATTAGTGCTTCCATACTTAACGACAGTTAGTCGTGTAGTACCGGTAAATCCAGTGGCACGTACATAATGGCAGACAATATAGATGGGGAATTTTTAATTTCACTGGTACAAAGTAGACCAGTGTTGTGAGACAAAACTTTGGATGTGTATCAAGACAGAAATGCGACAAGGAATGCATGGCGTGAAGTTTTAGTGGAGGTTAACCCTGATTTTGAAAACTTAGAGGACCAGGAGAAAACTAAGTTTGGTAAGTTGTACTTACTTTATTTTACATTTAAAGTATACTCGTAGATTACAAACCTGAATTTTTTAGCCCATTAATTTCTAACGTTATGTAAACGCAGCATTTTTAATTGTATTATTTTTAATGTATCACTACTTGAATAACATTTTTATTGCTACATTTTGTTTAAAACAGAACATAAAGTACAAATCTAATAAAATATTTTGAAATAATTATGGTATGTAATGTATTACTCATAAAGATAAAGACAAGAAGAAGAAGTATTTTGATAACGATTTCCGAAGTGGAAATCGAAACGTCAAATAAACTTAATCATAAAATAAAATTGTGGCTTATTCCCAACTAAAATAGTAAATTGCATAAGAGACCACAAGAAAATAGCTTCAGAACAATTATTATTTTTTATGTTATTTAATTACAAAAGATTATAATTAGGATTTTTAGTAAAAATGCTTATTTTAAAGATATGTTGCTTATCTTTGTTTATTTTACTTCTTATGATAAACTATAGTGAAATTTCATGTTACTTCCTGTCTTAAGCAAAATTCTATGAAGCATACAGAGCTATAATAAAACTCTAATAATTCAATAAATCATAAGAATTTTAATCTCTTAGGCTTAGGAGATAAGCGGGAAAACCCATCGTTATACCTGCCATGTAATAAACTAATATTTGTCTGCAGAAAGCCCAAATTTATTATATTGTAAAATAGTACCGGCACATTTGCCTAAATTTAAATACGCACCAATCACATCTGCAGATGTTTAAAGAACTTTTTCTACGTATAAATAATATATGTATAAATAATAAATTTTTGCCCGATTCATTCTACGCCCTGTGCTCTCTACAATAATAAGAAGAATACTGTCGTAAAGTGTGAAAGTCTGATGGTGACGACCAACGTCGTAAAGTATGAAAAAGGCCTTAGGGGTAACTCCCTCATTTGGCTCGGCTGCATAAAGGCCGAACCCAGGATCTGCCACCTTTGATATGCCAGTGCGGCACTGACATACGAGGAGGTTTCCTCCTCATCACATAGACCGCCCCGTGAGCCATCCGCCAATCAAAAGTGATCGGTAAGCATGCTGACCACCAGAGAGCATCTTCTACGGTCTAAAAGAAGAAGTTACGCTGTAAGACTTTTAGATGGCCCCACTAAGTGAAGTTTAGCATGTCTTATACCTCCACAATTGGCACCTTTGCAAAGAAAGCTCCTTGAGACTAGCCTTACCAGTACTAAATTACCCAGTACTGAGTATCTCAATCAGAGGTTTGGGTCCCACAGTCAGAGTGCATGAGCCCTGTCTTGCCAAGGCTCAGCCCGGTCGTTCCCTTCCACACCTGTGTGTCCCGGTACCCATGCCAAGTTAAACCTATTGGTCAGCGCAATATTAGCCAGTGTTCTCTTACACCCAAGAACCAGCTGAGAGCTCGCTTTGGACGCTTCCAAAGACCTCAGCGCGGCTTGAATGTTAGAGCCTGTAGAGATGGTGCTGCCTGAGCTAGCTCTATCTATTGATCTCCTGAGCATATACCAGGATCGCAAAGATCTCGGCCTGAAAGAATTTTAATATGTAATATAAGGTCCTTTTGGTCTTTCGAGTTTTGAAGGTCTTTGAGAGATTAATTGTTTCTGGAAACGTTCCCGGGAGAAGATTAAGAGGACGATCACCAACTAGATGGTCCGACCAAATAAAGAATTCAGCTGGAAAGTCATTCTGCGAAGCTCTTAGAGCAGCTGAAGATAGAGACCAATGGAGAAACATTGTTAGGAATATTGGAAGAAATCACGATCCTCAGTAATGGGGAAAGGACAAGAGAGATATGGTCCTTTACAGCATTTGAACCAGTCGCAGTAGTGAAGGTGTCATTATTTGCCATATAGAAAAATATCTCGCGTTTACGATGATATTGGTTTTCTCTTCTGGAATTATTTATTGTTATGTATTAATATAGAGCCACGCAAAATAATGAATTTCTACATTTGGTAGTCTTTAATGTCTTATATTTATGTAAATGTACCGCGAGTTAAGTTTCAAGCATCCGAAGGAAAACACAGTATAAACCCAATGTTTAACAAATACAAGAAGAACACTTGTCATTACTATTATTGTAGATACGGATATTAAATTAAAAAACAAAAGCATCATTACTCACCATCTTTGATCAGTTCATCTAGATCCATAAGATTCTCCAGATTCTCGAGTATGTGGGAAGCGACTTCCGCCTTCGACTCGAATTCTGCCAGATTGTCGAGTTCATTGTTGAGTTTGATGTCTAATTCAAATGGGGTCGCATTGTAGATAGTGGCGTCGAGAAGAGCGGCCTCGTCATAGTCTGACGACGGCGAGGCCGGCTCCTGTTTCCATACCAGCACAGAACTCATTGTGGAAGAGGACGGTGCTGCTTATGGTACTTGCTTCGGAAAGACTTTCCAATAAAAGTAAAGATAGCGATTGTGCCGGAACGGCGATAAACGAAAAAGGCGCCATATTGGCTCTGAAAAAGAAACAGAAATAAATAATGATTACCAACGCCACGGAGCAGTTATGACTAGGGAGCATCCATAAACTACGTCGTAAAAAGAAAAAGAAACAGAAATAAATAATGATTACCAATGCCACGAAGCAGTTATGACTAGGGAGCATCCATAAACTACGTCGTAAAAAATTTGAACTTTAGAGACGACCCCCCCCCACATGTCGACGTCGTCGTTGCAACTCACGACCCCCCTTTCATTGATTAAAATAAAATCAATATTATTTCTGTTTTTTTTAATCAAATGTGAGGGGGTAGGCGTAAAATCTTGGTCCAATGCTATTTAAATGTATTAATTTTTTTCGAATCCTGAGAAAACTAATAAATATATGTAATAATGTTTTTAACCATCAAACTTTTGGTGAATAAAAAACTCAATTGTGTTTCTCTCTGTAAGAAAAAGTAACTTTATTATTTTATGTACAATATTAACGATTTACAAAAACGTTACCTGTAAGAAAAAGAAACAACATTTAAAGCTTATATTCTAGATTTTAGTTTATAATGCTCAGCAGGTAACAAATATTTCAATCATCGAAATTAATTAATTGTCACTGTCAAAACACCTCACACGTCATAAGTCAACATAAAAATAAAAAGAAGAACTTAATGTTTTGACAGTGGCGTAACAAAATGAGAATATAAATAAATATTAAAAGAAAAGCTATTAAAGAAAAACAATAGTTTTTCTTTATATCTCCCCCCCTTGGAGAGTTTCAAAACAAAAATTTAACTTTCACTAAATATTTTCTTTCAATACTGGAGTAAGTTTAGTTATATGGAAGAGGTTTGATTCTGTTTTCCTATGCCCAGTATCAACTTCGTAAATTGAATTGGAAATCTTCTTTAGTATTTTGTATGGTCCAATCCTTAATTCGTCCAACTTTTTTCTATTTAGACGGTTACCGTTCTCCACATATACTAAATCCCCAATGTTCAAATCAATTTCCTTCCTATGTCGATCGAACTGCTTTTTATTATAATCATGTGATTTTTTTGTATTTTTCAAGGCAACTGTTCTATCTATTTCGAGATCTGCATCTGTGACTTTAGGTTTTAGTTCGTTTGGTAGGATGCTTACACTTTCTCCTTCTACTAAATATTTTGGTGAAAATTTTGTGATGGTATGTTCAGTTTCATTATATTTTTCTATACATTTTTGAGCAATTGTTGTCCATGCTGTTTTTCTGTCACCTTCATTTATTTTGCATCTTATTTTATTAACCAATGTTTGGTTTAACCTTTCATTGATACCATTTGAAAATGGTGCATCAACGGCAGTAAATATCATTTTTATGTTATTGACCTTTAGGAAATTTTTGAATTCTTTTGAGTTGATGCCAGGATATTGATCAGTCATCACAGTTTTAATTTTGTGATCTTCTGTTACCTTTTTAATTAACTTTATGAAGTCATCAGAGTTTTGTGTTTTTGATGTCAAACAATAGGCATATCTTGAGAAATGGTCTACTAGGAGATGAAGATATTTTTTTGTTGAACGAGATCCTCCAAAACCACCAATCGTGTCAATCGAGACAATTTCAAATGGATATGTCGCTGGTCCTAATTGTGACATTAAACCATAGTCAGGTTTCCTTCTTGATTTATTTTTAATGCAGATATCACAGTTCTCACATATTTTCTTAATGTTAGTAGTCATATTGTTGGCTGTATAAAATGGTGATATTTTATTTAACATCTGGTTTGTTCCTAAATGACAGTAAGTATTGTGTACACTTTTTATCAATGTTTTACTTAAATCTTCAGATAAAATAATTTTGTCTTTTCTGTTTGACTTTTTATAATAAATATTATTCTTGAAACTGTATTTAGTCTTATTATTTTGTAGATCAATATTTGAGAGTTGGTCAATTTTTATATCTTCCAGATTAATCAAGTTTACTACTTTTAATACTTCATCTGTATTTTCTTGAGATTCTAAAACTGGATTTCTGCTTAAACTGTCTGCTTCTTGGTTATATTTTCCTGGATTATACTTTACTTTAAAATTATATTGAGATAAGTAAAATGTCAAGTCTCCTAATTCTTCATCTGTTCTAGCTTTTATGTTTAAATTTTCTAAAGGTTTGTGATCTGAATATACTATAAACTCTTTTCCAATGAGCAGATGTTGCCAATATTTTATAGCTTCCTTTATCGCCAGACATTCTAAATATATTGCCTTCTTTTTCTTTTGACTTTCCATTAATTTTTTGGAAAAATATGCCACAGGCTTGCTACATCCGTTTTTATCAATTTGTTTTAATACAGCTCCTACTCCTTTTATGCTGGCATCTGTATATATATTAATTGGCAAATCAGGGTTGAAAATACTTAATATTGGTTCCGAACAAAGTAATGACTTTATTCTATCGAAAGATTCTTGACATTCCTTAGACCAAATAAAGTCAACATCTTTTCTCAATAAGTTGTGCAGCGGGTCTAAAATGATTGCAATATCTTGGACAAACTTATGATAATAATTGATTTTTCCCAAAAATTGACGTACATTCTTTCTAGTTTGTGGAACAGGGAAATTTTTCACAGCAATCAAGTAGTCTTTTACAGGTCTTATGGAATTATTTTCTATTATGTGTCCTAAGTATTTTACTGATTTTTCTGCAAAGGTACATTTCGAAAATTTTAGTCTAAAACCTTCATTTAATATTGCATCAAATAACTTGGACAAGTGTAATATATGTTCGTCAAAGGTTTTTGAAAAAATTAGGATATCATCTATATAATTGACTGTGAAATCTGAAAGTTTATATTTTCTTATAATGCTGCTTAAAATACGTTGAAAAATTGCTGGAGCCGTTTTCAAACCAAATGGGAGGCAAGTCCACTGGAAATGGCCTTCTTGTGTCACAAATGCTGTTTTTTCTTTATCTTGTACTCTCATTGGAATTGACCAGAATGCTGAATTTATGTCTAAAGTAGAAAAGTACTTACAATTGCTAGTTTTTACCATTAAGTCTTCGATCAATGGAAAAGGTTGCGATTGGGGAACAACGATTTTATTTAGTTCCCTAAAATCTATGCAGAGTCTGGTCTTTCTGTCCTCTCCTTTTTTGAATGCTAGTGTCACTGGAGCCGCAAATGGACTATATGACTCTTCAATTAAATTATTCTTCAAAAGTTCTGCTATCTGACTTTCTATCTCTTTTCTATCTTCAATGGTACATCTATATGGACGTTTGGAGCAGTATTTATCTACAACTAAGTCAATATGAGCTTCATACTCTCTTATAGTACCTACATCATATTTGTCTTTAGCAAATGCTGATTTATATTTATTAATCAATTGTTCAATTTCTGATTGCTGATTTAAATCTAAATGATTAATTGCTATTTCAAAATTGTCAGTATTTATACTCTCATTAAAATTTATTTCATATTTGAATATATCATTAATCTTTTCTTTAGATGCATTTAAATATATGTTACCTGGAAAGTCAGGAATGCTTACTTTATCAATAGTTGACACATTTTCAATTTCTTTAGAGCTGTTGCATTGTGTGATCCTTAGATCCTCATTTTGAATTAATCTAAAACTTTTAATACAATCTAACCCAATTAAAAAATCATAATTGAAATTTTCATCATCTACAATAAATATATCCATTTTTTTTTCAATGTCATAGATTTTTATCTTAAGTGTTACTATACCATTTGTTTTTTTCACACCATTAATTGTCCTCAAGTTTACTATTTGAAGGTCACCTCTATTATGTGCCTTTATCTGTAATAAGTTTGCATTAATCAATGATATATTTGATCCTGAGTCATATACTCCATAGATCTCTAAAGTGTCATTTAATAGTAACTTGATTCTAATTAGTGGTGGAATTAACAGTTTTTTGGATTTGTTCCGTTTAATTCTAATTCTAGTTTATGGTTGTTGACAGTTCTTACCTCTTGATTTTTCGGGACTTCACTTTTGCTTTTGTACCAGCAACTTGATTCCAGATGATAACGTAAACCTTTTCCTTCTTTTTCACAAATTTTGCAGGCTTGTTTTTTCTTAAAGTATGGTATTTCTTTTTTTTCTGAAGTCTTCATTTTTATTAAGTGTTCTAGACCTCTAATTTCATTGAAGAGATCTTCCGTTTCTTTCAAAGTGTCTCTATCAATTCTATCAGCAATATAATTTGGGAGTCCAATAGCTATCAAATCAATCATAATTTTTTTATTCAATGACTTGTTTATTTGTAGTAAGAGTCTTTCCTTTTTAAGAGCATATTCTAATAAAGAACCATTCATGTATTTGAACTCAAACGCATACCTCACTGGAGTCCACCCTTTGTCTGCATAGGTATCACAAAATTTGTTTTTCCATTCATCCCAATCAGAATTTATTGAATATTTTATAAGCATTGACCTGTACCAATCCACACATGATCCTTCTAAAAATAGTCTTAGAATTTCAATTTTTTCAGTATTTTTATCTATTTGCAATCTTGTGCACTCATTTTCAAATGTTTCCATCCATTGTAAAACATTCACATTTTTTCCTGTAAATTTTTCTATCACAAATTGTTCTGATACTTTTTTTTTATTAAAGGATTCAATACATTGTGTTTCATTTGACTTTGATACCCTCTCTAAGATCTGTTCTAACGTATCTAGTGAGATACCAGGTGTGGATGTTAAAGATTCTCTCCCTTGAATGCTTTGTTGTTCTAAGAGAAAATCATTGAATTGTATATTCCCATATTAGTCCATATAAACTTTCAAAATATCTTCATCTGCGATCCAAACTTTTCTTGTAGTGCCCCGTTTTGTTAGAACCCGTTTTACTTTCTCAAAAGCTGCTGTCGTCTGGATTTTTTTATGATAGGAAATATTTTGCATATCATTAGGTATTGAAAAAATTTCATTTTCCTCAGTCTCAATTGAGGTGATCGTGATGATATTTGTTTTTGTATCAGTCTGCAATGATTTAACGGTAAATTCAAAACTCAGTTTTGCCATTTTATAATGGAAAATTATTATATTTCTATCAGCAAAAATGTTGTTTTGTAATAATGTTTTTAACCATCAAACTTTTGGTGAATAAAAAACTCAATTGTGTTTCTCTCTGTAAGAAAAAGTAACTTTATTATTTTATGTACAATATTAACGATTTACAAAAACGTTACCTGTAAGAAAAAGAAACAACATTTAAAGCTTATATTCTAGATTTTAGTTTATAATGCTGAGCAGGTAACAAATATTTCAATCATCGAAATTAATTAATTGTCACTGTCAAAACACCTCACACGTCATAAGTCAACATAAAAATAAAAAGAAGAACTTAATGTTTTGACAGTGGCGTAACAAAATGAGAATATAAATAAATATTAAAAGAAAAGCTATTAAAGAAAAACAATAGTTTTTCTTTATATATATTTGAAAAATTTAAACGCAGAATAAAAGATTACATTATTACCGAGGGTTGAAAGTCCCTTAGAATAAACAAAAGGTTTCTTTTAAATGAAATATTTGAAATGAAAAATCAGACAAAATTTTCTCTTTTTTTTTTCACCCCTGTAACTTATTAAAATAAACATTATAGATGTTTTCAGGAACTTTTGGCCCTCGGCAATAATGCAGTCTTTCAATCTGCGTTTAAATTTTCCAAAAATCTTTATTAGTTTTCTTAGTATTCGAAACTACTGCAATATAATATTCGAAACTGCATCATATAAATCTTTATATTTATTTTGTTTTGATTTCGATGCCATTTCTTCTAAAGTATAAATACGACTTAGTAACTCAATAGAAAACAATATTTTATTTCTATTCGTTCTTTCAGAACTGTCGTTTCACACAGTATGCAGCACATAAATGAACTAACAATTTAATATTTTTTTGCTTCCAGACGTTGTTATGTATATAGAAGCGATTATTTAAACCCAAAGAACAATGTCTTATTGTTTGTTGTCCTGTACAAAAGTGCTACCTAATATTATTTTAACGCCGTGACTGATAAAAACGAAATGAAAAGTATGCGATAAAAGTATCTATAATAGAATTATTCTTTTTATTTTTAACAAAAGTATATTTATTCGTAAACGCTTTGTTTTATTTTCAATTTCATATCAAAAACTATACGTTTTTATATGAATATCTGATACTTTAATGCTGGTAGAAGCTAGTAAAAAATTATTTTTATAGACACAATAACGACAAATTTAAATATACCAATATATTAAACGACGTCGAATGGGCACTCATACCCCCCTCCCCTGTCGTATTTCGTCGAAATAAGCAAGCCCCCCCTCCCTCTTCTCAACGACGTAGTTAATGGATGACCCCCTATGACATAATCAAATAGCCTTCATATAAAGGTACGTAGCCATTACGTTGGTGCTCCGTGTAGCTGCTCCACATAGTGGATATTTGGTGCTCCCGCTCGGCGCTCGTAATGGATACGCGCCTTAAGATGATGATTTCAAGTCAAAAAAGTATGCCTACTACCTTAGGCTTACCATAATTATTACACACAGCCAAACCGGGACGCAGAAGAGAAAGAGGCTCATTTCCGTTTTGGTATTCGCTTAATTTATGTTTTTCATATTTGAAATGCAATCAAAATTATTAAGAATTGAACACATAACTTAATAAATGTGAATATATGTTTATTAAAATAAAAGAGATAAAGTACAATTAATACAAACAACACTAAAAATTTGCCCAGTTTTATTATTCGCTCACGCTTGTTTAATATTTTTCACTAGAGTGCCCTTTCTTCAGATTATTTTAGTCGTGCGTAATTTTGTCATAAAATTCACTGCATGACATGTTCAAATTGAATTTGTATGTAAGCAAGGCTTCACACACCACACATTCTTCCATCCTCCCATGATCGTCAGACCAGATTTTTTTCATCTGTGAAAAATTTTATCCACTGGCGCTGAAGTACGTAGTCCAGAAAGCCACTGCGCATCCGCTAGGAAAAATATTCCGATTTGGATTTTTTGCACAATCTTACTCAAAAAGGACCCCTTTTAACAAATTTGCATCTTGCCAGGACCAAAAGTGGGTCAAAAATTTTTTAAACGTTTTTTTTTTGTTTTTTCCCTAAAATTATTTTTTTTGCATGGAACAAAGTTTTTTTTAGGTTTTTTGGATCATCATTCCAAACAGAAACGGTCTTTAGTGACTTTTCTCTAAAGTTGATAGTTTTTGACATATAAGCGATTAAAAATTGAAAAATTGCGAAATCGACCATTTTTAACCCTCAAAAACTATGTGAAACTATGTATCACTTGGCGCCAAATGATTTCGAATATTAGCGATAATTCTGGCTAAAATTATTTTATTGACTGATGCTTTAAATAGATAAGTTGTTGTTCTTTAGAACAATTTCCTCGGTTTTATTAACCATAATATTCTTCTTCCCTAATTCCTCGCATTCCGAATATATGCCTTGAAGGATTATTAGTAATACATATATATATATATATATATATATATTTATCAGTATCCGAGATATTCTAACTTTCCCCATTTAATTGTGCACATCACTTCTCTATTTTCCTAATTCTTCGCTCTTGTTGGTCATCTTGTTCATCTCATATACTTAGGATTCACCTGTATAGCCACATCTCGAAGACCTCAAGTATCTTCTCCATCGCTTCAGTGAATGTTTAGGATTCAACTCCAGAGTATAGTATTGAGCAGATATAACATCGTAGGCATCTTAGTTTGATCCCAGATCATGTAACGATAATCGTACGTTAAATCATAAATACGTTCCAACAAAACAATGATCATTCATCGCATCGTCGTTCCACAAAAATTGTGATCGTACAGTGACAATTGAAATTGTGATCGTACAGTGACAATTGAAATGTGGACATTTAGAAGAGTGTTAAGAATGTCATGGGTATAGATAGTGTCATGAATATAGAAGTGTTAAGGAGAATAGGCAGAGAGATTGAAATTGAAAACACAATAACAGAAAGGAAATTGCAATATCTCGGACATGTGACGAGAGGCACATCTTGAGAAATATATAAGAAATATATAACATCTTGAGACTCATAATTCAAGGAAAAATAGAGGGTAGGAGAAGCGTAGGAAGGAGACGCGTTTCCTAGTTAAAGAACCTGAGGGTACGAACATGCCGAAGATACAAGGATGAGCGTGGTGTAGGTCGCGATCGCGGTGAGGTTTACATCTATGACGGGCAGAACATACCTAGAATACGTTCCTTTCAATGTTCTTTGCGGTTTCCCTAAAACCAAAACTGGTCGCAACCTGATTACAACAAGAAATGAATAAAAACACCAGCCATATCTCCGGCGAATGTCACGTAGTTTAAAAACCGCCAATAAACTTTAATTTAGCACGCGATCAGCAGCTCGGTCGCGATGTAAAACAAACTATTTTGTTTTGGCATCCACATCGCTGTAAACCGCGATGATAGGTCGCGAGGGTAAACGGGCGACACATCCTTGGTATGTGCGATCTCATAAGAAAATGAAGGTTTGTTTGTTTTGACATCGATGTAGCGACCGCGATCGCGACCTACACCGCGCACATCCAAGTATCTTCGGCTTGTTCGTACCCTAAGAGAATGGTTTGGTTGCAGCTCAAAGCAACTGTTCAGAGCAGCTGCCTCGAAGGTCAGAAAAGCCATGATGAATGCAACCTTCGTCACGGAGATGGCGCTTAAAGAAGTACGGTGACAGTTTTGTGACGATCATTTCAGTAATCGGATAAATTCAAGTACCTACTCCTTGGGCTGATTTGAGCACTAGGGTCACTTTTTACATTAAAAAAATTGTTTTATTTTTGGGCGGTATTTTTCAAAAAAACTGCATTAAGGGGCTAAGAAATAAGAATACAAAATTCTTTACTGCGCACGAGTAGGCCATCCTGGCACTATTCTTGGGCGTTCAAGCAGTATCCTCGTGATATAAGAAACATCGTATTTACTCCATAACATATTGACTAAAGAGCAGCATCCGAATATAATAGGTTAATCAGCTATTTCTTTGGCTGACAGTACCTACACAGACAAAATAAGTAGGGTCTGTGCTAAGCTTCAAATCACGGCTTTGCTTAACCCTTCGAATGCCGATGACGCCTAAAGACGTCATACCGTTACTGCCGTCAGAAGTGCATGACGGCTTCAGGCGTCTTATGCAGATATAGACACAACATTCGTTTAGTTTTGAGGTTAGTATTTGTTTTTTGTTTGACTTTGACTGAAACGAGTTGTCTTTCTATCGAGTACGCAGATAAAAGTGTTTTTATAATGTCAGTTTAGATTGATTAAGTAGGTACGTATGAAGCAATTCCAGAGCAATCTAGACCAAAATACTACAATATAAATGCAGCGAAAAATCGAGTTAACACCCAGGTCGCGTTCGGTATATTTCGTCAGCAATGAAAGGGTGAAGGCTGAAACGAATTAAGGCAGAAACGCATTAGAGAGTCGGGGACGAGACTCAACTCGTCGCGGACTAGTCTAACTCAGATTCTTTACGTTGTTTTTAATCTTCATGAACTCATTTGGTAGTCGCGAACGCGACGAGGACTTGATTCAATCTTTTATGAGAATTGCAAGTCCTCTACTGTCTGTGCTGTTTCACATTATAAGAATTTAAACGCGCGAGGGTTAGAACGTACGACTACATTCCAATGGTGGCGCATGTAATCATATGGAGCCTTTCTCACTAGACGGTGGTTGGAACGTTCGGTAAAGTCGCCGTGTTTATGCCGTCCCTCGCTTACAACAACAGACGGCAGCCGTGTCGTCTTTACGCACCCAGTAGCATAGGGGACTTAATGCATCCTTTCATATGATACTGTCGTTCAGTCGCACGAAGGTAGTTTCTTTGTTTGTTTGGTACATTATTTTCATTTACACTTTGTGGCTGTTTAACCTTCGGATGACCAAGCGGGGGAAATTGTGACTCCAGCGTATGTTTTTCTTTAATAAATTCAAAAGTATTTTCAATTTTTAACTCATTATTTTTTATTTGACTTTAATATCATTCTAGATATCCTCATATTTTGAAATAAAAAAAATTCCCTATATTTTACGAATAAAAAATATATTCTGAAGTTGATGTTTAGTAAAATACTGTCTATTATGTGTAATTCCAAGTATTTTTACGCTAATGACGTCGACTTTGCAAAGTAACAAGACACTTACTCAACATACACACTACACATGACACTAATACTCATGTTGTGACTGGCTGAATGACATAAAGTCCATGCCATAAAAAAAAACTTCATTTTTTTAATTGTCATTTTTGACCTGGGGTCATTCCCCCCCCCTTGGTCGTCCGTGTAACAAGAAAAGGTTGGTCATCGGAAGGTTAAAGTAGGTGCATATATTTTATATTATGATGTCTCAGATTGATAGTGAAATATTAATAATATTATTTGAAGCGAGACCTGTTCATTGGGACAAAACAATAGAAATATATAAAGATAGAAACTTGACGAGAAATGCTTGGAATGGTGTATGCCGTGCACTTAACAGTGCACGAATTAATTTGAATTAATTAATTTGACGAATTAGGTGATAAAGAAAAACCGATTCCTCTTATTTCTCTTTCTTCGACGATAAAGTAAACACTATAATTTGATTTCGCCCCATATAAAATATACCTTTTATTCTACGAAATTATATTTAGTTTTATAGGGTAAACAACTCGGTGAAAACTGGAGTAGGGCTGCGGTCACGTCTTGTGTGAAATTATCTAAAAACAACATTTAAAACGAGGGGAACAACATTTAAAAATGAATGGATGACAGAGGGGCTTTTAAATTCTGTACATGAAAAACATAGATTGTAATGTTCTGAAGCTGTTTCCTTGTGGAATTTTTAAAATAAACTAGTCTAAATGGGAAATAAGCCACAGTTTAACTAAAAAAAATAATTTTATTAACGTTTCGACGCCCAAATCGGATGTCGAAACGTTAATAAAATCATTTTTTTAGTTCAATTGTGGCTTATTTCCTTTTAGAATAGTTTATTATATAGATTATATATGAGCTAATAAGAGGAGCTAATCCAAGAACCCACAAATAACTTAGTAGAACAACGATTATAAAAAACAAATTAAGGCTTTTAATTAAAAACATAAGAAATAATAACTCTTGGACCAAGAGCTAGCAACGTCGAAAAAAAAAGTATTTTAAGACAACTGTTTCTTTAATATATTATTCCCCATGCTTCCTCTAACACCGTACCGGCCATCTGGCTACTGATACAGTTTGCGTTCATTACTGCGCAGCACACATGTACAGGTAAATATATCGAATTTAAAACTATTTTAAGACGAAAAATTTGTTTGTCATTACTTTTTAAACATTATTAGAAATATGAATTATAATTGCCAGACATTTCTGTGGTTTAAAAAGTAATGACAAAAAAAGTTTTTGTCTTAAAATAATTTAAAATACGAAATCAGGATGATTGATTAGTGTGATAAAGCTTAGTAGATCCGCTATAGTGATAGATAGCAATAAAAGTTAATAACAAAAATTGTAGCCAACTTTGAACTTCACACTACAAAATTAGTTAGAATGTTACAGGGTGTTCGATAACATAGTGGCAGACCAAACTTATGTTTTTTTTTAATGGAACACCCCATATTTTATTTTACATTCGAAATCCTCTTAACTTCCCCATCAAAAAATATAAAGGTTTGTTATGTTATATAGGGCTTTTACAAAGTTATGACCAATTTTCTACGAAAATCGTTAGAAGTTCAGCTCCCTGTATAAATAAAAATGAGCACAACAGCAATGGTTTATTGGTGCCATATTTTTTTGTTGATTGTGAAAATTTTTAAGAATTGTTGATATTGCTAATTTTCTCTATATCGAATACAGGGTGAATCAAAACGTAAATACATTCTTTTCTCAGAAACTTGAAATGGACCACCCTGTATTTTATATTACTATCGAAAAGTACCATTACCGTACTTTAATTTTTGTATAATATTCACTATGTCTAAATTTGTTAGTTTTCGAGATATTTTCATTTTTCAGAGCAAGTTATTAATTAGGGTGTTCTATCTAAAATTACTGAGAAAATAATGTACTTGCGTTTTGACTTACCCTGTATTCGACATTAAGAAAATTAGCAATATCAACCATTTTTATAAATTATGACAATCAACAAAAAAATATGGCACCAATTTTTGTTATTAACTTTTATTGCTATCTATTACTATAGCGTATCTACTAAGCTTTATCACACTAATCAATCACCCTGATTTTGTATTTACCTGTATAGGTGTGCTGCGCAGTAACGAACGCAACCTGTATCAGCAGCCAGACGGCCGGTACGGTGTTCGAGGAAGTATAGGAAACAATATATTAAAGAATCAGCTGTCTTAAAATACTTTCTCGAAAACGTTGCTAACTCTTAGACCATCTAATGTGTTTCTACCTTTAAGGTATGTACTCATTTAATTCAGGCTGAGCAGACTTAAGCCTTTCGATATTTTAAAAACATTCCTAGTGCTTTCGCCGGTGTAAAGCATTGAACCCGGAGCTCCCCGATATAGTTAAAACATTTTTATCGTTCGAGTTATCGGGCCCCTGAACCGTAGATAAAATAAGGAATAGAACACGTTAACATAGTCAAATTAATACTTCTGAGGTTAATATCACAAAGGCCACGTGTTGAGAAGAAAACCATGTAAAAGCTATATCTAACTAAAATTAAACTACCTATACA
Organism: Diabrotica virgifera virgifera; assembly: GCF_917563875.1. NCBI lineage: Eukaryota > Metazoa > Arthropoda > Insecta > Coleoptera > Chrysomelidae > Diabrotica > Diabrotica virgifera. The sequence continues at coordinate 254,323,807 of NC_065443.1, forward strand.
ATACAGGGTAGCGAGAAAGTATGGAATTTCTCGGAAACCGCTTGAACGATTGTTATAAATTTTTGGTGGGTAAGGGTATTCTAATACGGCCGATATTATAGTGGTAATTACATTGTTGTCAAATCTTCCGTTTTTCTGGAAATCTAATGAACTTTCTTATTTTAAATGGAACATCCTGTATATTTTTTGCGTTTTGAAGTCCTTAAGAAATACTGATTATTTTTCATGTTATGTTTCCTATACCTAAATGCCATAATTTCGGAGTTATTGCTACATTTATTAAAAAAAAAGTTTTAACAAATTATACAAATTTATTTTTTTGGACCGGGTAGATATTATTTTAAGTTGTTTGGGTCATTGGGAACAAAAAAGGTCTTTTGTACTTTTCCTCAAAAGTTAATTGTTTCCGAGTTATAAACAATTTAAAACTGAAAATAATCGAAAAATGACGATTTTCTGAGTTCAAAAACATAAGTAAAAAATATTACTTTTGAAACCCTGAAGTGCCTAAATTCAAGCTTAAACCTTATTTTATCAGATGCCGATAAGTGATTTGATCTTTTTTCATTCTAAAACATTATTTTTTAGTTGTTAATGCAGCCCGTCCTCTCATACGAGCTTTATTAACAATTAAAAAAAACAATGTTTTAAAATAAAATATGCCAAACATTCTTAGGAATCTGATAGAAAAAGGTTTAAGCTTGAATTTAGGTACTTTGTAATTTTAAAGATGATTTTTTTACTTGTGTTTTTGAACATTGAAAATCGTCATTTTTCGATTTTTTTTTCAGTTTTAAATTGTTTATAACTCAGAAACGATTAACTTTTGAGGAAAATTACAAAATACCTTTTTTGTTTCCAATGATCCAAATAACCTAAAATAATGTCTACCTAGGCCGAAAAAACTGATTTTTATAAATTGTTAATTTTTTTTAATAAATGTAGCAATAACTCCCAAATTATGGCATTTAGGTATAGGGAACATAACATAAAAAATAATCAGTATTTCTTAAGGACCTCAAAACGCAAAAAATATATAGGGTGTTCCATTTAAAATAAGAAAGTTAATTAGATTTCCAGAAAAACGAAAGATTTGACAACAATGTAATTAACAGTATAATATCGGCCGCATTAGGACACCCCTACCCACCAAAATTTATAAAAATCGTTTGAGCGGTTTCCGAGAAATCACCGTGTTTCCATACTTTCTCGCTACCCTGTATACAATGTAATGCAAAAAACTAAAAGATGGGAAAGAATTGAGGAAAATAGTAGAAAGATGTAATAATTTTATTGTAAAGAAAATTTAAGAATATCGTCCACATAAAAACATTTGCAAGTGAAAATATAGGGTTCGCATTTTTCATGTAAATAATGTATTTCACCCTATATAATTAGTCTGCATTCTTTTACCAAAGCAATTCGAAAGTATTTTTACAGAACTTGAAACAAATGGGTTTCAGTTTCAGGTCGTGAAAGTAGGTATTTATGTACCTAGTTCACCCCACAGTTCACCCCTACCATTGCAGAAAATCATGTACAAAATGATAAATTACTACTTCTCCTTCTCAAAGTGTTTGATCGATCTGCTCTGCACATGGTTGTAAAACATGATGCAATCTCGAGCACGAGATGCTGCGTTGCCGATGTTTACAAGAATTCCTGAAGCGTGAGACTTTATAAGTATAACAAAGCGCGGGAATGTGAGTAGGAAAAATTAACTTACGTCATAGTCATTACCCTGAAATTGCATGTAATATGTAACCTTTTGATAAGGAAATTGCATTCCCGATAATGAGCAGAAATAAAATTTCAAGAAATATAATGTTTTTAAATTATGTTTATATGGGATTTAGCTACAATTATTATTATTAGTGTAATGAAAATTACATTTTTAATTAACTAATGTTTTGATGTTTCGATTTCCGCTCCGGAAATCGTTCTCAAAAAGGAATAAAGAAATTTGTTCTGAAAAATTCTGGGAAGATTTTATACCCTGATTTTGGGAATCTACTTCCGACCTTCTGAAAATGTTTCTCTGGCTTATTTTGGCGCCACTTTGGAGATCAGTATAAATCTTGGGCTCCACATCTGGTACGTAAAATATGCGCGTCAAAAGAACATTTGCGACAATGGTCATGGACAGCAGAAAGTGTCTAAAATTTGGAGTGCCAGTCATTTGAAGAAAACCAAGAAATCATCACGATCATTGTTATATTCTGACCTAGTTTCAGCAATGATGCTAGTATTGTAGTCTGAAGAAATACCCATTCTAACATTCAGTCCTCTTCTTTAGGTGCGTCTGTATTCAGACGTTGGCTATCATCATGTTTACAATTTCCTGAAACCTTTCACTATCGGCTGCTGCGCGAAATAATTACTGTGGAGCTAACACCATTGTCTAATGTTATGCAGCCATGAAAGTTTCTTTCGACAAATGTATCTCTTTCCCTCCACTTTTCCTTGTATTATAAGGCGAAGCAGATGGTATTTAGGTCCTCGAACTATATAGCCGCAGTATTGTTTTTCACCTCTTTATGATGCTTATGAGCAGACGTTCTGAATTCATCATTTGAAGAACATCTTCATTGGAAGTGTGCGAGACCCACCATATCTTTAGGATTCGTTGATAGCACCACAATTCGAATGCTTCTAATTTGTTTAACATTGTGGTTTTTAACGTCCATGTCTCACAACCATACAATAGGATAGACCACACAAACATTTAAGGACCTTCTTGCTAATATTCATCGACAGGTTTCTGTTACATAAAACTGGTTTTCAAGTCATAAAAACCTTATGTGATATTTCTATCCTGGTTATTATCTCTTCATTAGAGTCACAATTTAAGGCTGTATGACACTATGCATTTTCTTGTATCATTTCTAATATCGTTTCTGATATCGTTTCTTGTATACATTTTCTTGTATCATTTCTTGTACGTACATTTGTGCCCTGTATGACACTATGCAAGTTCTTGTATCGAAAATTGTATGAAATTCGGCACGTGATTGGTCAAAATTTTGTTTGTCACCCTGTGTCACGTTATGTTAGTACTGAGTACTGCATCTATAGACACAGCTGATTTTAAATATTTTATAAAATTTATAAACTTTTATATAATTAACATTTTAATGTTAACCAGAATAATTGTACGTTGACTGAGGTTGATTATTTGTGTTTTTATTTTGTTTTGATATTTGTGCTAAAATATTTGCATTAGAATTATCTTCAGTTTGATCCAAATTAGGAACTATTGTATTTTCGTCTATTAAAAAATTATGCACCATGAAACCTAAATTTATAGTTTGAACTTTACTAGGAGCTAAATATATGGTTATTAGTAGAACAGTAGTCCATACCAAACGGTATATTAAGTATCAATAAAAGATTTATAAATAATACCTACAAAAACACAAATAAGTTCATCAATACATTATCCCATTTTCATTTCAGCCGCCATTATGAGTAAGTAATTTTGACATTTTAGATGTTTTACCAGCAGGTTTTACGTTTTTGCTCTTTGCGCAGAAATTGGCGCAGTTCTTGTACAATAATCTGTGCCTGACACAAATTCTTGTATCGTTTCTGATATCGTTTCTTGTATCTGTGTATGACACTATGCATTTTTTTGACATATCAGAAACGATATTAGAAATGATACAAGAAAATGTATAGTGTCATACAGCCTTTACATTTAAACAGATGCCAAGGTATTTGAAATGATTTACCCGTTCTATCTCCTCTCCATTAACCCTCGTAAAGTGGTGCTTAGATTCTTACATAAACAATGGTGCAGGGTGCATTTGCACCCCATCTGTATATCCATTTTTTATATGTGAACGTCGGGGAAATCGATTTGAAAGATAATTAGGACTTGTTTATTATAGTATGAAACATAATTTTACAAAGAAAGTACCCATTTCTTCTTAAAAAAAAATTATTATCGTTGGCAAGATAAACACATGAAATTTTTCAGAGTGAGCAAGACAAAGTTTTTACACATAATACAGTTATGTCGGGACTTTCGGTCTTTTTTCTCTGACATAAGTAACACCGACATTGTCCCGTAGCTCTGTTAGCTCCAAGTGGAACACCAGAAACGTCCAATTCAGGATATGAAATTTTCATCATTTGCACAATAGTCATTTGTCCAAAAAATCACGTAAACGTGAAGCGTTTTAGATGTTGCAATGGGTGTAATGTGTTTAGAATTAAATTTAATATGAATAGAAAAATGGACCAAAATCAAAAAAATTTATTAAAAAAGATAGGTGAGAAAAATGAGGTCTGGGGTGCAGCTGCACCCCGCACGGCCTTACGAGGGTTAAGAGAAAGCAGACCTTGATATATATTAATCTTTCCAACTGCCCTCCACTTTGACTTTGAAACGTTGATTTTAAGGCCTCTCCGATAACTTGCTTCACTGACTAGATTTAGTAGTGTCTGAAGATCTTGTAAATTTTCTGCAATAATGGCTGTATTGTCAGCGAATCTAATATTGTTGATTACTTCTCCGCCTAGTCTTACTCCCTCTTGTCTGTCATCCAAAGCCTAGCTAAAGATTTCTTCAGAGTACAGATTAAAAAGGGTGGGTGATAAAACACAACCCTGTCTCACTCCACGTTTTATGGATAGTTTTTCAGCAGGGTTGGCAGGTTTAAACCAACATGCTTAAAACCTTGGTTTAAAACAACTGGTTTTTTTATCGAGCCTCCAAACTGGTGTTTTTATTTAAAGTTTTTAATACAGCTGCTACAAATGTAAAAAATTAAGATACTAAGTTCTAATTTTTTACTTTTGAACTTAGTTATTTTAAATATTATTACGTTTGAAGATGTTTTTTTGTTACAGTATTAATTTTTTTGTGTGTGAATAAAAATAAAAGTTGTTTTAATCATTTTTTTCCTTGTTTAGTACTATTATTTTGTAAAATAATTTATTCATTTTTAAAGAATTTAGACTTATAATACTTTGTATCAAATAAACCAGGTTTAAAGCAAAAAACCTGTTTCTTTTTGGTTTTTAGGAAAAAACCTTGGTTTTTGCCAACCCTGCTTTTCAGTACCACTGTCTCCAATTTGGATAGAGACTACTTGATTGTAATATAAGTATTTCCGCCTTCTTAAATATTTAAGTGGTCAAGTCCTGCTGCTTGCAAGCAATCGAAAAGTGTATCATGTCATACTCTGTCAAATGACTTCTCGAAGTTGGTGAAACAAACATAAACATTCTTTCGGAACTCAAAACTTTTTTGTGAGAACGCACATACAAAATAGTGCCTCTCTAGTTCCTAGTCATATAAAAGAAAATTCTTTGGTGATGATCACCAATACATGAACAGACATATTTCTCATCTCATCTTCTCTGCAAGCCTTGTCAAACCCCTTTGGTAAATTCTTTTTGCATAAAATATAATAACAACAGAATCAATCAAGAAAGTTTAAGTATCTAAATCCAGGAAGTACATACAGCCATTTAAATGAACATGTAAATGAAACGGTCCGTATAATATCGGGTTGCCTGAAACCGACACCTATCGAAGAGGTATACCTCATTGCTGGAATTGCTCCACCACCAATCAGGAGGAAGGTCACGTCAGAGGTAGAACGGAAAAAGCAGGAGACGGACCGAAGACACCCCTTATATGACCACCAAACTCAGCCAAGCAGACTAAGATCTCGGAAAAGCTTCCTGAAAACATCAAGATCCATCCCCGAAGCGCCAGAGACGCGCCGAATACACCTATGGCAAGCGTCAACTACCGCGACACATTTTCCTCCCTCGTAGGAAATGGCTGCTGGACACAATTTACCGTATCCGACTTGGAAAGCGCTAAACAGACTAAGAACCGGCGTTTCACGTTGTGCTAGTAACCTGAAAAAATGGGGATACCAGGAGGACGATACCTGCGACTGTGGCGCGGTTCAGACCAGCCGGCATCTACTATCATGCACAGAGATGAGAGAGACCTGCACAGAACAAGACTTAATTATAGCAAATGACAGGGCCATCTACGTGGCCAACCATTGGAAATACAGAATTTAAAGTTGTTGGTGTTCCGGACACGGAAAGTAAGTAAGTAATGAACATGTAAACAGAAAACATGTTTACACATTTGGAAAACGATTTGTTTTAAAATATCAACAGAACACCATAAAATTCAGTTGTTTCTGTTACTTAAAAAAACAACTATGTAGAGGTCCCGTCATTTGGGAAGGCCCTAATTTGCATATTCTGGGATCCCGAATATCGGGATCCCGGACGATTTTTGTCTGGTATTCGATACCAGTATTTTGGTATTAGCTAAAGTGAATTGATGCACAATAAACTTTCTTCTAAGATATTTTTTGCTATTACAAGAAATTACTTTTAAAGGTAAACAACCAATATTATTGTAAAAAATATTTATTAAACACGTTTATTACACATACTAGTCAAGTATAGCGCTTTCTAAAAGCGTAAATGTCGTTAATTTAAGGCGAATGGTTATATCAGCTTCTACAACCAAATTATTAAATCTCATTTATACAAATACATAAAATGAGTTATATAAAAATTCTTAAATATTTAAAATTAAACTACTTTATTTTATAAATAAATTGTTTTTACATTTTCAGATCTATTTTTCATTTTTTTTTTGTGGTGTATAAATTAGGCTCACTTATTTTCTAAATTATTAATAATAATTGAAAATATATAGAGGTCTAAATACAGAGAGTAATCCATATAAAATATTTGTCAAAGTAAGTTAATCTTTATATTAATATATTTTAAAGTTAAATCAATTTACAAATAGCAAATTTCATAAGTAAAAGTACTATCCTATTATATGCAAAATTTATCCTAGATTCAGATATATAGTTTTTCTATTTGCACATTTTTTGTATCTATTTATTCATACTCTCTGTGTAATGTTATAAACATCTACTCATTTCAAAACAAAATTTAATAGGTTTCATATATTATTTAATAACAAGTCGATATAACAACTTTTTACAGTGGAGATTGTGGAGATTACATATGCCTCAATTTTCTTCTTATCAGAGAATAAATAATCATTTAAAGTTGTTGTCTATTGAAAAAACTTTAATTATTAATGATCTTTTATTTCTTCATAAAATCTTGGAGGGTAATATAACTTGCCCGGATTTGTTGGAGCTAATCAACTTTAAATTGAACACTATAAATATTAGAGATAAACCATTATTCTCAATTAGTTTTCATTATACCAACTACGGATATAATAGTCCTATACCTAGATTTCATAGACTGGGTAATGAAATTAATAAAACTACAGATCTGCTGGGAGTTAGTCAAACCAGGTTTAAGAACCAACTGAGGGAGTATTTAATGTAATATGTTATTGTGATATATTTATTTGTTGGGAACCAACTGAGGGAGTATTTATGTAATTTTTGTATTTTATATATTTTAAGTATTTTATGTAGGTAATATGTTATTGTGATTGTGATATATTTACTTGTTAGTAGGTTAGTGTTAAAAATGTCTATATATCTTTATATTGTAAAAAGGAGATTTTCTGTTAAATAAATAAATAAATAAATAAATAAAATAAACAACTGAGAATAGTATAAATATAACGTGTATATTTTTGAGTTATACTTCTTTAGGCGTGATTGAGAGTAAAATTTCATAATACTGCGTGCATGAGCACACAGACAGTATGGCGTTTAGTTGCTAAATGTTTCAAGTTATGTATAAATATATCAGTGCAAGAAAAGGTGTGAAAAGAATATATTAGTGTTTTTAGTAAATATATTTATTATAATTTTTGTGTCTTTGGATTTGTCTTCCTCAGGAGTAAGATGAGTATTATTAAAACATTTTATTGTATATTTATTATACTACTTCACCTTGTCTGTTTGTTACCGTGAATTGTCATTAGGTATGTCTGAACCGATACAGACACAGTCCTCGTAGCGTATTTGGTATAGCATTCGGCCAGAGATCGAGAGGTCTTGAGTTCATATCCGGAGCAATCCTATACTTTTTTTTATTTTTTTGAAAGCGGTAAGCACAAAATTAGTTTGGTGTTTAAAAAAAATCAAAACAAACTGTTTAAAGTATATTTATTTTTAAGAAATCATATAATAGAAGTATAACTTTTTATGTGCGTACAAAGTACACACACATTCTTTTTTTTTATTCATAATACCGGTTTTAATACCGGAATCCCGGTATGTATTTGAAATTTTAAATACCAAATACTGGTATTGAGATTTTGGCTCAGTATTGTAAGCCCTAATGGAGCTTCTGAAAATGGTCTAAGAACTCTCATTAACACCTTGACTGCGTTTAGGGATATTTATAAACTTATGTTGAGTGCGTTATGTTGAGACACTGTGCGTAATGACACAGTTGACGCAGCCAACCGTTAATGCAATATGAGGTCTATTTGCCTCTTAACGCAGCCAAGTTGGTGATTGGTTACTTGCATTGAAATTTTGCTACTTAGAGTTAAATGTAAGAGTTAAAACCTGCAATAAATACTCGAACGAATTTAATCATAGAAAGCTTACTGCAGGGATGCTCTACATCTCCGATGGTGTTTAAGATATTCCTAGATCAAAAGCCATGGAAAAGGCAATGTGAAGGCATAGGAATACCAATCCAAAATGACTTCTTATACACACGAAGTTTTGCAAATGACAAGTGGTAACGGCTCCAGATGAAGATTTATCCTATATTCTCCAAAAACTAGAACAGGACTGAAAATAGACCTACAAAAGAGTGAATACTTAACAACAGAACAACAACCAATCAGAAACTTGGAAATGTACAACAACCAAACAGATTACTTAGTACAGACAATAATAATGTATCCAACAAATGAATAGTGCACTATGTATATCCAAAATTACAGCAACTGAAATAGTTATTTATCATGAGAATATGCTGTACTGTAGAGTAACAAGATTGGATCATATTAGAAATGAAGAGATAAAATAAGAACAGAAGTAAAGTCATACTAAGCTACATTGAAGGAAAATGTTTGATTTGGTATGGACACATGGGAAGAGAAGATCTTACAAGGTGGATATCAAAGATGTCGGATTGGAGCCCAATAGTAAAGAGAAAAACAGGCAGACCCCGAAGATAATGAAGGGATGAACTGGATGGGACCTTACCACATGGAGAATGGTAGGATAGAAAGGACTATTATACATGAAACACTCTGAAATTCACCCTTGAAAGTCAGATTATTTCTTTAAAAGACGATATGAATTAATTAAACATAGGATATGATTACTCAATATTAAGATAAGATTCGAGAAACTATATTTTTTATTATTTTTGCAAGTCATACAATCAGAACAATAATTATAATAAAAAGTTTTATCGACACTAACAAAGTAGGTACATAGCTCAGTGATCTATTAATCTATTTTATTTACAGTTGATAGCACACAAAATCTTTGGACTAGACTAGACTATTAGATACCTGGAACCAACAACAAATTTGTAATGAGAAAATTATTGCTGGTTTTTCTAAAATCCCCGTTTGTTTTATACAACAAAATACGTATCTATATCTTCAATTAATTTGTTGACAATTATAAATTATTATAACAGGAAATCACCACTTCAAAACGTGAATTTTTAATCAATATTGTTTGCCATATTGCAATTTTTAGGTCAAAATACTCCAATTGTTAACAAAACAATCTGACAACGCAGCAGTCTGATGAGCAATACAGCAGACGCTGGCTAAACAGTAAACAAATAAAGTGATAATTTTAAGAAAATTGTAATAAATTAAATAAAACTTACGTCATATTTACTAGGTTGTAAGGCACACTTGCGTGTGCAAGGTTTTTCGCAACTAGAATCCCATGGCGGCTAGGGTGAGCAAGAGAAAAATCACAACATACACTTTTACCTACCCATAGAGAACTTAAAATGGCCGAAATTAAACGGACGAGGTGTATATTCTCGGTCAACAGGTCGAAATGCGCAGGTTCAGGTTCTAAGAAATCGCGGAAATCGCTAATGACGAACTAACTGACATAGCAGACCAAATATTACGATCACATGTTCGCAGCAGAACGGAATAAAAAACTTATTTGGATGATTGGAATGAGTAGGAAATTCTAGGCTGTACTAGTTCTGAAAACTAATTCGAGTGGCGGGGATTGACATTCTTACAAAATTGTTTGTTACAGGGTGGCACAAATAGTGAATCTTTCATTTTTTTTATTTAGCTAACAAAACACAGATCACAGATTTGCTATAACTACCTACTAACTTATACTACATTTTAAGACGATAGCTGCACAACCAATACAGAAATAAGTAAAAGATAAAATATGAAGGAACCAGCATTCCTCTAAATGATATTAAACAAATTACGATCAAATTTTACTCAAGAGCATGATACCTAATTTGAAATTTCTTGCTGTAGTTCGGATATCAGCACCTATCTTTTCTAGAAAGTGTCTCATATCTCTTCTGGTTTGCTCCGGTCAGTCTACAAGCCCATATTTTGTAAGATTATCTTGCCACGTGCTCTGCCCAAAGTCACCCTTTTTTGTCACCTCTGCTATTACATAGGTTATAGGTATGTGATTTTGGTTCTGTTTCTGAGCTGTTCGTTTCCAGTATGATATCCCCAGGGTTGTTCGCTACAGCCTCTGTGAAGCAAGTCTTCTGGCATATAGTGCCCTTTTTTCGGAAGTCGTTTATTGATATACCTATACTATACCCAGGGGTGTTCCGCGAGGGTCCGTTTCGAAAACCTATGACTAGGGTTACCATACGTCCGGATTTCGTCCGGACAGTCCGGATTTGAAAGACATGTCCGGATATGAGAAATGTCCGGATTTTTTTTTGAAAATAGAAAACACTTGGCCCAACGGTGGGAAATTTCATTCGGTAGAGTATAAAAGAGTTCTTTCACATGGAAATACAAGATTTTTGAGCTTATTGCCTGCAGTTGAAAGGATAGTAGCTTCGTTTGACGCCTTGAAGTTGTATTTCCTGTCAATTGAAAACTACCCTGCATTATTACTTGCATTTTTTAAAGACCCATTGAATGAACTGTATTGCAACACAGTCAATTGAGAGGTAGCAACACAGTCAAATTCAGACGTTACATTTTCTACAACCCCTTGGACTACCCCTGTCCGGATTTGGCCTTAATAAATTATGGTAACCCTACCTATGACACTTCCGGGGTCCGGATTGAATTCTGCCTGTGTCTGGTCTGATTCGGTTTCTTTGCAAATTCTTGTTAATAAATACCTCTATAAACAAATCAGAAGGGTGCTGGGCGAAATTTTTGGCCAGAAATTCTTATAACAATTTTTTTTACAAATTCAAAACATCACCTTTTTTGCCCCCGAAAATAACGATCTGTCACTTTTCTCAAAAGTTGATAGATTTCGTGTTTTAAGCATTTTAAAATCTGAAAAATGCGAAAATAAGGATTTTCGAAGCTTGAAAACTCGTGTGTAAATTATTATTTTTGAGGTTGTCAAGTGCCTAAATTGAAGTTTAAACATTCAAGTTGCTTTTAATTGTCAATTATGCGCGTCCACTCGACCCTTAAGCCGCCACGGCGGCGGTGCCTCTCACTTTATGGTGCGTATCGCACTACAAATTTTAATAAATGTCAAGTATTTTTTGGGAATAAGTACGTATAATAATATGAATACGTGTGACAGAGACGCACCATAAAGTGCGACGCTCGACGATTAACAATTAAAAACAACGGTCTATATTGAACTAAGCCCCGATTACTCGTTGAAATCTTGAAATAGGGAACTTGCATAAAATTTTAAATTCGAAAAAATGGTATAAATCACAACAGAACATAATTTAGAACCTGTATCAAAAATAAAAAAAGTTTTGTTTGTCTTTCGTTTGGCCCCTAAAGACGACTAAAAATTCAACTTATACCGGCCACCCCAAAACGCGTCGTGACGTCACTGGGTTGTATGTTTACATTCTAAACCAATTGTACCTATATATTGTAGCGTGATTAGTGTAATTACTTCTAATTACAATAAAACTAGCGGTTCGTAATTTATATACGACTTTATTTTTTATTTATACAAGTTTACTTTACAAACTTTAGCTTAAGACTAAACTCTATTTACAAATATGTCCTATTTATATATGCGATACAGATATTCCAGAAATATCTATATATCTCCAGCTATGTCCATGTGACCGCTTGCACGTCATCGGCGCTGCATCGGCGTATCTCGAAACATCGATAGTGTTCTGTCTGTGCGGAGACGGGAGCTGGTATACGAGGGTAGGTCAATAATTATTTTGTTACACTGCTCCCCTCTTAAGATCTGAGCGTCCCGATCAGCAACTCTAGATGGCCCAGGATGGCGGAATCTACAGGATTCTCCAGCTCTGCATACACCCCTAGAAAAGAAGTAACAGTCTACTGTCTTTGAAGGGTATGACATCTTCGGGTTCATGCAACACACAGTAATCCGTACGCCAGTTTCTCTGAAGATCACTTCCAGCATGCTTCTCACAATCTTCCAATCCAGATTTTCTACTGCATGGCCAATTTTTGGTAAAGCCAAATCTTTGATGTCATAATTACAGACCATTTTCTTCAAATTAGTTAGAGCACGCCATATGTTCTCGTAGCTTGGCGTGTCCGTATAAGACTTCCTGGTCACTATATACAGCAAAGATCGAGGACCATCTTCCAATCGCAATACTCTTCCAATTTTAGGTTGTTGATTCCTTAACTCGTCCAGGCGGCCGAACTTTCTATTGAATACGGACGAGATTCCTTTAGTCATCTCGAGGTCTTGTGCAACACAGTGGGCTAGAGAGACGTTTTCTGGAACACCAAACAGATCTTGCTGAACTTCTGTGGTCACGCCGAATCTAGCACTCTTTCTTTCTGCGTAATTTGACATAAATTCCTTAAAACTTGGCTGTGGTGCATCTTTCATCTCCTGTTGGAGGACTCGGGCTTCCTCTGTTTCATTTGAGCCAGCATATGGTGCAAGACGATTTATGTGAATAACTTTTGATTTACCGTTTGGTAACTTCTTAATTCTGTATATTACGTCATTTATTTTCTTCTTAACTTCATACGGACCTTCCCATTGTCTTTGCAGTTTAGGATACAGGCCTCGACGACGTTGTGGATTATAAAGCCAGACAAGATCACCTACTTCGAAGCTTTCATTCTTGCAGCGAGAATCATATTGATCTTTCATTCTGTCACTGGCTATCTGGATGTGTTGTCGGGCAAGTTCATGAATGTTGTTCATTCGTAACTTCAGGCGGTCTACGTATTCTTCGCCTGCAACATATTCCTCGGAAGGTCTGCAGCCAAACTCTAGGTCGCAGGGCAAACGAACTTCACGACCCAACATCAGGCAGGTTGGTGTTTGACCTGTAGTTTCATTCACGGCCGAGCGGTAGGCCATCAGGAATAAATGAATGTGTTGGTCCCAATCTCGCTGATGTTCAGATACAACTTTGGACAAGTGTTTACCCATCGTTCGGTTCATCCTCTCGACCATTCCATCTGATTGAGGATGCAGGGGTGTTGTTCTGGTCTTATTGGCACCAATCAATTTACAAACGTTTTGGAAAAGAGCTGACTCAAAGTTTCGCCCTTGGTCGGAGTGGATCTCCAAGGGAACACCAAATCGGCTGAAGAATTCTTTAACAAGTACCTCTGCAACGGTAGCAGCTTCTTGATTCGGTAATGCATAGGCCTCGGTCCATTTCGTAAAATAGTCCATGGCTACCAGAATGTATTTATTTCCAGCATCGGTTTCTGGAAATGGACCTGCAATGTCGATTGCTACTCTTTCCATAGGACTTCCAACATTGTACTGTCTCATGGGTGCTCTCTTTTTACCAACTGGACCATTACCGGATGCACACAGTTCACATTTCCGGCACCATCTTCTTACATCATCTTTACAGTTCACCCAATAGAACCGTTCTCGAACCTTTTGCAGAGTCTTCGTAATACCAAAGTGTCCACCTGATGTACCGTCATGCAACTGACGCAATACTTCTGACACTTTACTTTTAGGTACAATCAACTGAAGCTTAGATTCTGTACCATCATCGTTCTCAAAGGTTCTGTACAGAAGATCATCTTTTAGTATCAGGCAATTCCATTGGCTCCAGTAGGCCTTGACTTCCGGACTACATGCACTAATGTTTTGCCAACTAGGTCTCTCACCTCGACGCATCCAATCCAATACTCTTTTTATACATGGATCGTCTTCTTGGGCTTCTTGTAACTGTTGTGGCTGCCATTGCTCATTAACGACGGTGGTTCGTCTCACGGGGCAAAATCGTTCCTCTAATTTGGCACAGTGATTACAATTTGCACTGCATGGTCGTCTCGAAAGGGCATCAGCATTTGAATGAACTCTTCCGGCCCTGTGTTCTATCTCATAATCATATTCTTGAAGTCGTTCCAACCATCTTGCCATCTGGCCCTCTGGATTACGGAATTGTATGAGCCATTTTAGAGCAGCGTGATCTGTTCGAAGAAGGAACTTTCTGCCGTACAAGTATTTATGGAAATGTTCGCAAGCCTTCACTACACCCAGCAGTTCTCTTCTGGTAACGCAATAGTTTCTTTCTGGTTTCGACAGGACTTTGCTGAAATAAGCGATGATTTTTTCCTGTCCATCCTGGATTTGTGAGAGAACAGCTCCTATGGCACTGTTGCTAGCATCGGTATCCAAAACAAATTTTCCTGCCTGTCCCGGGTAGCTTAATATCGGTGCACTGATCAGAGCCCTTTGTAGTTGTTCGAAAGCTTTTTGACACTCCTCACTCCATGTATATTCTTTGCCCTCCTCCGTCAACTTTGTTAGGGGCTTGGAGATATTGGCAAATCCTTTGACAAATCGTCGGTAATATGTACATAGGCCAAGGAAACTTCTAATTTCATGTTTATCTTTTGGTACTGGCCAATCTTTAATTGCATCAATCTTTTCAGGATCAGCTGTTACACCATTACTCGATACAATATGTCCTAAGTACTTAACTTCTCGTCGAAACATGTGACATTTCTTCGGACTTAACTTCAAGTTCGCTGCCCTCAATCGTTGAAAGACGTCTATTAGATTCTTGGCATGTTCATCAAAGGACCTTCCAACCACAATTACATCATCCAAGTAAACCAGGCATGTTTTCCATGTTAGACCTCTTAAAACTGCCTCCATTAATCTTTCAAATGTGGCAGGGGCATTACATAAACCAAACGGCATAGCCGTAAACTGCCAAAGCCCTGATCCTATCGAAAATGCGGTTTTCTCCCGATCGGCTGGCTCCATGTCTACTTGCCAATATCCACTTTTTAAATCGAGTGTGGAAAACCAACGAGAACCGGAGAGAGTATCCAATGTATCGTCTATTCTGGGCAAAGGATAACTATCTTTTTAACTATCTTTTTTTGTTACCGCATTGAGCTGGCGGTAGTCGATACAAAAACGCGTTGAACCATCTTTCTTCTTTACCAGAACTACTGGTGATGTCCATGGACTGTTCGATGGTTCAATTACCCCTTGTTTGTCCATATCCTTGATAATCTCTTCGGCTTCATCTCTTTTCGCAAATGGAAGTCGTCTAGGCCGTTGTCTGATTGGCTGAGCGTCTCCGGTATTTATTTTATGCGTTACTATGCTTGTTTTTCCCTTATCCTTCGTGTCAATAGCAAAAACATCTTGATACTCTATCAGCATAGATGTCACTTTTTCCGTTCGTTCATGATCAAGATCTTGGCATCTTTCAATGATCATCTCAACAAGCTCCTTTGGATACTTCGCCTTCGATGATTTCTCATTGGTATTCACAGAGCAAATTGAAGCCACGGGAACACACTGCCCGATCAAAGCTCCTCTACTTAACTTGATAGCAGTTTCCCTTAAATTCATAACTCTTACAGGGATCACATCTCGAACTTTTACCAAAGTTTTCGCCGTTAGGAACTCGACATTATCCACATCTTCGACCATCCTTAAACTTCCCTCTCGGCAGTGTCCATCAAGCATGGTCATCAGAATTTTCTCACTATTACCGGGTATGGTTACGTCGCATGTAGTAAGTAAGCGGATGACATCTTCTTTGTCGTCGTGAAAGGGCAACTCTTCACCATTGATCTTGAGAACTCCATTTTGAACATCCAATATTGCCCCCACTTTCCTTAGTACGTCCATCCCCAATATGAATTCGTCGGAGATCTCGGCAATTAATACTTGATGTTCAACTGTGGTCTGGCCAATGGATACTGACATATTAGCCTCGCCATATGTATTAATTAGCTCACCAGTCGCTGTTCTAAGCTTTACTGTTGCAGGTGATAATTTATTATGGTCTCGTACTACATCTGGACGTGCGATAGTTCTCGTTGCACCTGTATCCACCAAAAATGATCTACATCTATTACTGATACGACCTTCGATGTATAAGTTGTGGATTCCACCGGAGGACGTAAGGTTGACAGTTACTATGGGGGCTCTAGTTCTCGAGGTCGGCAGTTGCCCCTTGGTGTCGACCCGCTCTAGTTTTCCGACGGCTGTACGATCTTCTTACAATTACGACGAATGTGGCCTACGTCTCCACAATTCCAACATCTAGGCTCGCGTCTCTTTGGCATCTGATTACTTAATACTCTCCGTATCATTTCCTCCAGACGTTCATCGTTGTGTTCGTCACTTTCTTCAATGGTTCTTACTCTATGGCCTCGTGAAGTTTGACTAGCCGTTTCGTGTTCCAATGCAATAGCAAGTGCTTCATCTAAAACTTTCGGTCTTGCTAGTCGTAAAGCTTTCTGTAGTTCATTATCTTTCAGCCCATTGACGAAGGTATCTACTGCAATTTCTTCTAAAACGCTGTCTGGCACCTCTGGATAAGCCAACCGCACCACACGAGCCACATCTGCTTCAAATTCTTGCAGATTCTCACTTGCTCGTTGACTTCTACTTCGCAGTTGTGCTTTGTATACTTGTTGTAGATGGGCATCTCCATAGCGTTTTTCTAGACGAGTGAACAAGGTCTGGTAACAATTTTCTTGACCCTTGGGAATTGACCTTAATATATCTGCAGCATCACCTCGTAAAGCAGCAGTCAAGGAAACAGCCTTTTCTTGTTCGGTCCAATGATTGGCGGTCGCAATAGCTTCAAACTGTCTAAGATATATGGACCAAGAGGACTTTCCATCAAATGGTGGTAATTTGAATCTCATATTATGCGACGTTTCGTCTCTCGGTAGTTCATCTTTCACTAAAGGATCTAACGTTGCTGCATTAACTGATGGTTGTACTTTTGTATCGGTTATCCTGCTCTCTAGCTGTTTGATCTTTTCTTCTACGGTCTCTACACTTTTCTGCATCTTATCGAATGTTCTAGAAACTTCTTCAAATTTCTCATTGTTCTGTTTACAAACTTCTTCTAGTTTTTCGTTGTTTTGCCTACAGACCTCTTTAATTATTTGAGAAGTCTCATCGAATCTTTTAGCAACATTTTCGAATTTCTCGTCGCTTTTTCTACTAACTTCTTCAAGTTTCTCGTCGCTTCTTCTACTAACTTCTTCAAGTTTCTCGTCGCTTTTTCTAGAAGTTTCATCGATCTTTTGAGAAACACTTTCAAATTTCTCGTTGTTCTGTCTAGAAGTTTCATCGATCTTTTGAGAAACACTTTCAAATTTCTCGTTGCTTATCTTAGAAGTATCATCAATCGTTTCAGAAATAGTTTTTAATTTCGATAAGATTGCTTGTTCTGCTGACTGGAAGTGGAACGTCTTTGGGTCTTCTCCGTTCTTCGTGAGGACATCCTCGAGTCGTGCTTGTAGGACTATCTTGAGCCCACTGCTGTCCAGATCCCGTTCCTCGAGCTGTTCACGGAGCTGTTTTACTGTAAGTTCTTGTAGCAACATCTTTGGTCGGCACACACGTACTTTCCAAAATGTCTTTTAACAGTCTTTCCGAATACCGAACAATCAACGCACTTTAACTATTCCCGACGAATAAAGTCCAAAAGTATTTTAAAGTCTTTCCGAATACCGAACAATTAACGCACTCCGGTTATTCCCGACGAATAAAGTTCAAAAGTCTTTTAAAGTCTCTCTGTAATTCACTTATTTATATCGCACTAAGTTAACCGAACACCGACACCAACTGTAGCGTGATTAGTGTAATTACTTCTAATTACAATAAAACTAGCGGTTCGTAATTTATATACGACTTTATTTTTTATTTATACAAGTTTACTTTACAAACTTTA
This sequence comes from Diabrotica virgifera virgifera, assembly GCF_917563875.1. Lineage (NCBI taxonomy): Eukaryota > Metazoa > Arthropoda > Insecta > Coleoptera > Chrysomelidae > Diabrotica > Diabrotica virgifera. Next base: position 254,342,068 of record NC_065443.1, read on the forward strand.
GCTTAAGACTAAACTCTATTTACAAATATGTCCTATTTATATATGCGATACAGATATTCCAGAAATATCTATATATCTCCAGCTATGTCCATGTGACCGCTTGCACGTCATCGGCGCTGCATCGGCGTATCTCGAAACATCGATAGTGTTCTGTCTGTGCGGAGACGGGAGCTGGTATACGAGGGTAGGTCAATAATTATTTTGTTACAATATCATTTTGGATTAGGCATTATAAACGTCAGTAGAAAATACAGTTATGTGACGTTACAAATGTTTTTGATCGTTTGAACTATTCATAGAAAATTTGTACTTTTACAAAATGGTTTTATCTTCAATAGTAAACCTTCTTTCCTTTCCTTCAAAAACTGCATCAAACTGCAATCTCAACAAACTGGTATATTTTATTATAGTGACACACGATAAATGTCATTAGAATATAAATATTTTTCCTTTATTCCCCGACGACGATCTGGCTAAATACCCAAGTAGGTGGAGGCCAATAAACTAAAGAAGAAGAAGAAGAAGAAGAATATACGTAAATATAACCATTAACTGAACCACATAGTCAAACTCTGTGACGTCACGGGTCGTTTGAACTATTTTAAGATAAAGAAGACTTTAAATTTGTACTTCTAAGTTATTATGAGTTTTTGAAGCGTGAAATTTTGGAAATCTCATTTTTATACAAAACTGAACATTATTATGTAATAAAATGAATGTGCAAGTTCCCTATTAAATGTGTAAGCAAGGTATAAACTTCAATTTAGGCACTTGTCAACCTGAATACTAATAATTTACACATGCGTTTTTGCCTCGAAAATGCGTAGGTAATGCGTATTTTTGCATTTTTTAGATTTAAAATCGCTTATAACTCGAAAAGTATCAACTTTTCAGAAAAATGACAAGAGGCCGTTTTTGTTTAAAAGTACTTAAAAATAGATTCTTCGGAGTAAGTGGTAATTTTGAATTTGTTTTTCCAAAAAGTTGTTTCCTATGAAAAAGAATGTTCAACCTGTCTGAAGTTTGGAATGAGTTTAGTGCAACTGATTCTCATTAGGGAGTTGAGATATTCATCTGTTAGCTGAGATGTGTACCGATTTTTATTAAAGTTCATTCTTTAAAAAGCGGCTTCGCACACATAGCCAAACATAGCCAAACATAGTACACAATTTTAATGCCAATCTATATTCTAAATTTGATTGTTAGCCCAATAAAATAAAATAAAATCAAAATGTAATTCCGTACAGGTTGGAATAAATTTTTTATTAAAGTTTAGGTCAAAACAAAAGATATTTTCAAGAAAGTATATGATTCATATGAGGGGATCATTGTTTAAATAATTAAAAATTGGTAATTTTGCACAAAATTTACTTTTTTCACTATTGCGGCAATTCTTGTTTTTATTAAGGATTTTACAATTTTTTTCTGCAAAGAAGAAGAAACAGTCTTTTATATGAGACTTACTAAATTAAATTTGACCCTTAATTTACTTAAATATTTGTAAATTAAAATTGAAAAACATATTTCCAAAAAAATATTATTTGCAATATAAATAAGCACTATAAAATATTTTGTATTGCAGAAAAAGTTGCGCTTTGATATCACTATAAATCGACAAAAAAATTGGTTGATAAATATTGAGCAGTTTATGAGATATTTAATTTGTTTATAAAAAATACCATTTTTTCAATTGCAAAAACGTGGTTATTGCCGATAGAGTATACAAGTTTTAAAGGTCTTATTTTGTTTGCCTGTATCTATATTTTCGATAAATGTATTGACAATTACATGTTTGATTGGTCAACTCTTCTTATGGGGCTGGTGACTTCCAGGTACATCTTTAGCTGTGGAACAGTTTCTATGGCTGTTATGTAAGTAGATACCGTTTACTAAAGAAATTGTGTATTATGTCTTTTGATCGCATACTATCTTACCAGGACTCTATCGACCCTTGACTAGTTAAGGATTGATGGTAGTATATATATCAAATTATATACCAAGCACTTTTCATCAGATTGGTCGCTCCCAATGATATAATGTCTCATTTTACATGATATGGACTGTTGAGTTCAATACTAAACAGTTGCTTGGCTTTATTCTATGTGATTGAAACCAAGACAAAGTTGTTTTTCATGTTTTATATATATGTGTACATGTCTCTCGATTTGTGTTTTTTAGCTTGTAGTTTGTATAGAGAAGACTTTTTGTACTGGGCCTGATGATGAGTCATATATTGTAAGACTCGAAACCGGTTGCCCCATGATTACATAACAACTAATAAAAAATACAAACTAAAGATTGCGAGTATTGACTCAATTACCATATCCAATTGAAAAAGTTATTTATTGTGTATTATTTGTGGATGATCCAAGCAGAGAATACATCATCAGAATAATATTCTGTGTGTGTGTGGGTGTGTGTGTGTGTGTGTGTGTGTGTGTGTGTGTGTGTGTGTGTGTGTGTGTGTGTGTGTGTGTGTGTGTGTGTGTGTGTGTGTGTGTGTGTGTGTGTGTGTGTGTGTGTGTGTGTGTGTGTGTGTGTGTGTGTGTGTGTGTGTGTGTGTGTGTGTGTGTGTGTGTGTGTGTGTGTGTGTGTGTGTGTGTGTGTGTGTGTGTGTGTGTGTGTGTGTGTGTGTGTGTGTGTGTGTGTGTGTGTGTGTGTGTGTGTGTGTGTGTGTGTGTGTGTGTGTGTGTGTGTGTGTGTGTGTGTGTGTGTGTGTGTGTGTGTGTGTGTGTGTGTGTGTGTGTGTGTGTGTGTGTGTGTGTGTGTGTGTGTGTGTGTGTGTGTGTGTGTGTGTGTGTGTGTGTGTGTGTGTGTGTGTGTGTGTGTGTGTGTGTGTGTGTGTGTGTGTGTGTGTGTGTGTGTGTGTGTGTGTGTGTGTGTGTGTGTGTGTGTGTGTGTGTGTGTGTGTGTGTGTGTGTGTGTGTGTGTGTGTGTGTGTGTGTGTGTGTGTGTGTGTGTGTGTGTGTGTGTGTGTGTGTGTGTGTGTGTGTGTGTGTGTGTGTGTGTGTGTGTGTGTGTGTGTGTGTGTGTGTGTGTGTGTGTGTGTGTGTGTGTGTGTGTGTGTGTGTGTGTGTGTGTGTGTGTGTGTGTGTGTGTGTGTGTGTGTGTGTGTGTGTGTGTGTGTGTGTGTGTGTGTGTGTGTGTGTGTGTGTGTGTGTGTGTGTGTGTGTGTGTGTGTGTGTGTGTGTGTGTGTGTGTGTGTGTGTGTGTGTGTGTGTGTGTGTGTGTGTGTGTGTGTGTGTGTGTGTGTGTGTGTGTGTGTGTGTGTGTGTGTGTGTGTGTGTGTGTGTGTGTGTGTGTGTGTGTGTGTGTGTGTGTGTGTGTGTGTGTGTGTGTGTGTGTGTGTGTGTGTGTGTGTGTGTGTGTGTGTGTGTGTGTGTGTGTGTGTGTGTGTGTGTGTGTGTGTGTGTGTGTGTGTGTGTGTGTGTGTGTGTGTGTGTGTGTGTGTGTGTGTGTGTGTGTGTGTGTGTGTGTGTGTGTGTGTGTGTGTGTGTGTGTGTGTGTGTGTGTGTGTGTGTGTGTGTGTGTGTGTGTGTGTGTGTGTGTGTGTGTGTGTGTGTGTGTGTGTGTGTGTGTGTGTGTGTGTGTGTGTGTGTGTGTGTGTGTGTGTGTGTGTGTGTGTGTGTGTGTGTGTGTGTGTGTGTGTGTGTGTGTGTGTGTGTGTGTGTGTGTGTGTGTGTGTGTGTGTGTGTGTGTGTGTGTGTGTGTGTGTGTGTGTGTGTGTGTGTGTGTGTGTGTGTGTGTGTGTGTGTGTGTGTGTGTGTGTGTGTGTGTGTGTGTGTGTGTGTGTGTGTGTGTGTGTGTGTGTGTGTGTGTGTGTGTGTGTGTGTGTGTGTGTGTGTGTGTGTGTGTGTGTGTGTGTGTGTGTGTGTGTGTGTGTGTGTGTGTGTGTGTGTGTGTGTGTGTGTGTGTGTGTGTGTGTGTGTGTGTGTGTGTGTGTGTGTGTGTGTGTGTGTGTGTGTGTGTGTGTGTGTGTGTGTGTGTGTGTGTGTGTGTGTGTGTGTGTGTGTGTGTGTGTGTGTGTGTGTGTGTGTGTGTGTGTGTGTGTGTGTGTGTGTGTGTGTGTGTGTGTGTGTGTGTGTGTGTGTGTGTGTGTGTGTGTGTGTGTGTGTGTGTGTGTGTGTGTGTGTGTGTGTGTGTGTGTGTGTGTGTGTGTGTGTGTGTGTGTGTGTGTGTGTGTGTGTGTGTGTGTGTGTGTGTGTGTGTGTGTGTGTGTGTGTGTGTGTGTGTGTGTGTGTGTGTGTGTGTGTGTGTGTGTGTGTGTGTGTGTGTGTGTGTGTGTGTGTGTGTGTGTGTGTGTGTGTGTGTGTGTGTGTGTGTGTGTGTGTGTGTGTGTGTGTGTGTGTGTGTGTGTGTGTGTGTGTGTGTGTGTGTGTGTGTGTGTGTGTGTGTGTGTGTGTGTGTGTGTGTGTGTGTGTGTGTGTGTGTGTGTGTGTGTGTGTGTGTGTGTGTGTGTGTGTGTGTGTGTGTGTGTGTGTGTGTGTGTGTGTGTGTGTGTGTGTGTGTGTGTGTGTGTGTGTGTGTGTGTGTGTGTGTGTGTGTGTGTGTGTGTGTGTGTGTGTGTGTGTGTGTGTGTGTGTGTGTGTGTGTGTGTGTGTGTGTGTGTGTGTGTGTGTGTGTGTGTGTGTGTGTGTGTGTGTGTGTGTGTGTGTGTGTGTGTGTGTGTGTGTGTGTGTGTGTGTGTGTGTGTGTGTGTGTTCACAAAGAGGGGATAGCATTAGAAAAACTTTATGCCACAGATATCTTATAATATTCTGTGATCCAAGTATTTTGTTGTTAAAGATGTTCAAAATTGTAAGCGTTCCATAACAATATATTATTAAAAAATCACTTTAACACTTTTCCTTTTTTCTCGATTGAGTATTAGTTTTTGTTGTACAAATAAGTTATTACAATCACTGAATACATAGTTAGTGAAAAAATTATCACATTCATTAACTGAATTAGTAATTTGCAATTATAAAAATAACAGTTATCCAAGAACATTCAAAACCCATCTCTTTAAATTAATTATGACATTTTCAAGTGAATGACATTCTAGTAATGTTTACATATCCATATAAATGTGAATTTTACTACACGTAATTTGCCGTGTAAAGACAGAAAAAGTAGAGATACACGTAAAATATTTGCGAATTATGTACCCATAGCCTTAAGGTGCAACGAATATCATCATTTTTAAAAATATTCTACAATTTTTATTATGTGTATAAAGGACATTGTTAAGTATTAAGGTTAGTAAATGTACTCACGTACTTTTAAATGTCAATATTGATAAATAAACAAATTATGAATTTTTAAACTGGGAAAAGCTATCTCGGTCAAAAATGCTCCTAGAAATTTTTTATTCTTTTGTGGATATGTCAAAACTTACCAATAATACGAATATCGAAAAATAATTTCAAAATTTGTAATCCCGGCGATGATATTAAAAAAATAAGTTTTAAACAAATTACACCAATTTTCAAACGCCATTTTGGAGGGGTGTTTAATTGAAATTTTGACTTGTCAATACATTTATAGAAAATATGCATAAAAGCAAAACAAATGAGACCTTAAAAACTTGTATACTCTATCGGCAACAACCGCGTTTTTGCGATTGAAAAAATGATAATTTTTATAAACAAATTATCTTATAAACTACTCAATATTTATCAACCAATTTTTTTTTCAATTTATAGTGATATCATAGCGCAACTTTTTCTGCAAAACAAAATATTTTATAGTGCCTATTTATATTGCAAATAACATTTTTTTGGAAATTTGTTTTTTAATTTTGATTTACAATTATTGAAATAAATTAAGGGTCAAATTTAATTTAGTAAGTATGATATGACAGACTGTTTCTTCATCTTTGCAGAAAAAAATTGCAAAATCCTTAATAAAAACAAGAATTACCGCAGCAGTTAAAAAAGTAAATTTTGTGCAAAAATTACCCATTTTTAATTATCTAAAGAATGATCCCCTCATATGAATCATATACTTTTTTGAAAATATCTTTTGTTTGAACCTAAACTTTGATAAAAAATTTATTCCAACCTGTACGGAATTACATTTTGATTTACATGTATTGTAATTTTATTTAATCGGTCTATGTGGTCCGCACAAACTTAGCCTACGGTCCGGATGCGGACCGTGGTCCGCCAATTGGTGACCCCTGCTATACCCTATACCCAACTGGTCGTACTCCAGCTACTTAATTCTTCATCTTCTATTTGGGTATTCTTCTGTTTCAAGTTTTAGTTTAGTACGTTTAGGGTTTAGGACTGTTTACGTATATAGCTTGGACCGAAAGTTTAACCTGCTCTTCAAAGCCCGGTGACGACTCACTACAGCTTCTACTTCGAGAATATATAGCTGGTCCGGTATCGCCATTTTTCTTCTTTGTGATATAGTAACTAACGGTGGGGAAAACCTACCGGTTATAACCGAAGACCGTTTTTACTCCGTAATAACCTGCTTTTCGGTTGTTTTTTGTCCCGGCGTTCACCAGTTTTTTCTTTTTAAAGCAATAACCGATGAAAAACCGGATAAATTAGCGAAAAAAAATGAATTCAGAGAAAAATTGGGAAAATTTTTCGCCTTCGCGCCCGCGAATGTGAAATTTTAAACTGACCTAAGCTGAAACCGATTTGACAACACTGATGACTGATTTTTATTTTCGATTCCAATTGGCTCGTTCCAACTTCCAGTTCCCCTTCCTCATTCCACTACTCAGTACCCAATATACGCGATGCCGTTTATACAATTAATTGATTAAGTATATCGCAAACTTAAGGCAATGTAAATATAAAGGTACGTATCCATACGAGGGTGCTCTGTGCTCGGTGCACCTGCTCAAATGGATAGGGCATGCGCTCCCCTACATATAAACCGCAAACCGGTTGAATCGAAGAGGTCGAGCGGCGATCTTACACCAACGCATCCATTATGTGGAGCTGCTACACCGAGCGCGGATCACCCTCGTATGGATACGTACCTTAACATTGTTACCTGTTGCCTGTTGGGTATTGGCTATTGATTAAAAAAAAACGAACACGGGTTTTTGAAATAACCGGTTATAACCGCCAGGTTAAACCATGAGTAAAATAACCGGTATAACCGAAAACTGATGTTTTGTCAACAACCGCCATCCCTAATAGTAACACTCCTATTATCTTCAAATGTGGCCGAAATCAAAGGATCTTTATTAGAATTTAAGTAGAAAATCTTTATTAACAACATTGCATTGTCTTTGCATAAAAATAATCTGTATTTTATCGCGACTGGTACACTATTTACTTGAAATTGTTGTACATATACCCCAGGCTGTGGGTGAAAAATAGGTCGATTTCAGGATATAATTCAGGAATTTTTGAAACCTATCAGGTGTTGTAAAGGACGATGCCAGGAATAACTTCTACTAAAATGTAACCAAAAATATTGTGCGATTTTTTTTATTGCGATTTTCATTTGTTAAATTTGCAATTTTTAATGATTTTTAATTTTGCAGCTGAAGATATTGATTTTAGAGAAAAACTTTAATAGAAAGTTGTAGTAAATTAAAAAACCTACAATTTGAGGTACGGTAAGTTTAATTTCGTTAATTGGTTATTGCAAAACAGCCTGCGAAAGGTCCAAAATGGCCGTTTTTTACAATTGCATTATTTATTGTACAAATAATTTTTTTTATTTTTGAAAGCTTTAAAATAAAGATCTTTAAATTACAAACATAAAAAAATTGTAAAGCCAGATTAATGAATTTGTTGCTTAGATATTATTGTTTATCCCAAGAGGTCAAATGTCGAAGGCTATAACTTTTTGAAAAAAAAAATCGTAGAGAATTGGTAAAACATCCAATCTCCTAAAAGAGTTATATTTTTATATTCTGATGTAAATAAATGCTTAAAACATTTTTAAACCTGTAATTTTTGGGTTTGAAAATAAGGGGGCAAATTTCGTTATAAACATTTAGAGCTGAAGCGGCCCTGTACATCCTATGAGTTTCTAACTTACAGATTATTGTTGCTAAAGATAAAACTAAGATTTATAAAAAAAAAATAAAAAATTTCTACGACCAACTGAAGCCGAGATAATTTTAGGGTTTGAAAATAAGGGGGCAAATTTCGTTAAAAACATTTAGAGATGAAGCGGCCCTGTACATCCTATGAGTTTCTAACTTACAGCTTATTGTTGCTGAAGACGAAACGAAGATTTATAAAAAAATAAAAATTTTCTACAACCAACTGAAGCCGAGATAATTGTTTTTTTTTTCTTAAATCGTAGTGCCTTTATTTATAACAATTAAGAAATTATTTTAAAGTCATTGACTAAAGAAAGACTTATATTATCTTAAAATAAAAATTATTATAAAATATAATTATATTTAATTATTAAAAATTATTTTTAAAATCGATGCTTTTGCAAGAGGCCGAATTTTGCAAATCGCCCGGCTCGCTTCAAATCCGCGCGCTCGGAAAATTTTTACTTAACTTGTAATAAATTTTGACAGAAAACAATTTAATAATATTACCATTATAATATACAGTCTATTTACCACTGTATTTGTTTTTCTTGATAAACTTTTATATGTGAAATCAAAAACGAATAGTCACTACAAGAAGAAAAAGTTTTATATTGTATATTATAGTAAGAAGTAACATTATTATTATTATTATATTTATATAACAATGAGAAAATTTAAAATATAGTTATATATTTCATATATATCATTTTTGTAATATTATTTCTTCAGAAATGAAATTTTACATATAAAAGTTTATCAAGAAAAACAAATACAGTGGTAAATAGACTGTATTTATTATATATGGTAATATTATTAATATGTATTATAATGGTAATATTATTAAATTGTTTTCGGTCAAAATTTAATACAAGTTACGTAAAAATTTTCCGAGCGCGCGGATTTGAAGCGAGCCGGGCGATTTGCAAAATTCGGCCGCTTGCAAAAGCACCGATTTTAAAAATAATTTTTAATAATTAAATGTAATTATATTTTATAGTAATTTTTATTTTAAGATAATATAAGTCTTTCTTTAGTCATAATTTCTTAATTGTTATAAATAAAGGCACTACGATTTAAGAAAAAAAAACAATTATCTCGGCTTCAGTTGGTTGTAGAAATTTTTTATTTTTTTATAAATTTTTGTTTTATCTTTAGCAACAATAATCTGTAAGTTAGAAACTCATATGATGTACAGGGCCGCTTCAGCTCTAAATGTTTATAACCAGATTTGCCCCCTTCTTTTCAAACCCAAAAATTAGAGGTTTGAAAATGTTTTACGCATTTATTTACATCAGAATATGAAAATATAACTCTTTAGAAGATTGGATGTTTCACCAACTCTCTACTATTTTTTTTTAAAGTTATAGCCTTCGACATTTGACATCTTGGGATAAACAATTTATAATATCTAAGCAACAAATTCGTTAATCTGGCTTTACAATTTTTTATATGTTTGGAATTGAAAGATCTTCATTTTAAAGCTTTCTAAAAAAAATTATTTGTACAATAAATAATGCAGTTGTAAAAAACGGCCGTTTTGGAACTTTCGCAGGCTTTTTTGCAATAACCTTTTAACGAAATTTAACTTACTATACCTCAAATTGTAGGTTTTTTAATTTACTACAACTTTCTATTAAAGAGTTTTTCTCTAAAATCAATATTCTAAGCTGCAAAATTAAAAATCATTAAAAATTGCAAATTTAACAAATGAAAATCGCAATAAAAAAATTGCACAATATTTTTGGTTAAATTTTAGTAGAAGTTATTCCTGGCATCGTCCTTTACAACACCTGATAGGTTTCAAAAATTCCTGAATTATATCACGTTTTTTCACCCACAGCCTGGGGTAATAAGATCTGAATCTGCACCTTTCCCAATAAAACATTTTCATATACATACATACATAGCACGTAAACAAACAATCCCTCAACCCCTTTTCGATTCATTTACATTATCGATCCGTCGTATACATTACCACCCCCTCCGTTTTATATTACACCCTCTGCGCTATATTCTCCTGATACAAATCCCCACTATCGCTGAAACTTCTTACCCAGAAAGTCCCAAAAATGCAAGGCCTTGAAAAGGACGGTGATAAGGAATACATTGTTCAGGGCCAGGGTTTTCTTCCTGGAAAAGTCTGGATTTCCAGGAAAGCAATGATAGGGATGAATGTCGACGCTTTCCAGAATGGAACTTTGGAGTACAGGAGCACAGAAGTAGAGAGTAGGTTGTGGAATGCGGGTTGTTTGGAGGGAGAACTTGAAGGGATGCATGGGGGTAGTTATATACATATATAATTAATTGATATAAACTTTTAAAGAAAATGAATGAATTGTGGGATTAATGATTTTTTTTATCAATGATATGGTTAAGCCGCTAATATTTTATAAAATACAAGACATAATCTGAAGGATATATCTTAAAATGTTTTTATTTTATTTATGTTATATACTTATTATAACAAGTATAATACAAATAAAATAAAAACATTTTAAGATATTATATCCTTCAGATTATGTCTTATATTTTATAAAATATTAGCGGCTTAACCAAATATTGATAAAAATTCATTAATCCCACAATTCATTAATTTTCTATAATTTTTCATTATTATAATAACTGACCAAGGGGAAGACCCAGAGAGAGATGGAAGGACCAGGTCATGAGAGATATCAAAATTCTGAAAGTGAGAAACTGGAGGGAACTGTGCACATATCGAAATGAGTGGAAGAAAATTGTAACGAAAGCCAAGTCATAAGTCATACAACAAACTTTGACAACACACAAGTGGAATGCGGAGTGATCCACCGCAATAAGCGAAACAGAGAGCTCTAAGTTGTAATGATATGAGATATGATGCCAGCAGCCGGCGTTCAACAGGTCAAGGTCAACTGGTCAACCGCAGAAGATCGAACTAGTCTCCATAGTGACGCAGCCCCCACCACTAGGCGAAACCAAAGGAAAGATGGCAACGAGACAGTATTTAAGACGAGCGAGGAGAATCATAAAATCAGTTCTTCTTGGCGTATTGAACCAAGAACAGCTCAATGGCAGAGATGCAACGGGTTGAGTTGGAACTTTGCCGAGGTGGACACGCTCTGTAATGAGGAGGCGTTCCATCGGAACCGAAACCGCACCAACCGCAAAGTATTGATGTGTCGATGTTGGATTAAGGGCTACGAGTATGAGTGTGTAGATAGATTGATTCCGTGTAGCGTGATTGCTATGGTAGATACCGTGTTGTGGATTGTTCCTGATCGTAATAATTATGATGTTATTTTTCCTTTGCAGAAGATATAATTATATTTTATATATTTTGAACTGTATCTATATAAATGACTATACAGTGAGTCCCTGTAAGTTTTGACCATATGGAAAACTTTTTTATTATTAATTTTATGAAAAAAAGTTGTTCTTCATAAAAAGCTCTGCATGGTCTAAAACCTAAGATTCAACCAGCATATATCAAATTTTATGAATATTATACGAGGTATGTCAAAAAATATGAATCGCTCAAGAGTAGCTTTAGTAGCTTTATTTTTCACAATATTGAAAATTGTTATTATTAATGCCTGGTTGCACCAACAGATCTTAAGCTCCAGCTTAGCTAAGCTCTACTTTTAGATGGGGCCTCCTTGAGTATCACTTACGTTGCACCATTATAATTTTAGATTCTTACCTTATTATCAATTATATCTGTTATTATATTATGGTATTCTTATTGTAATATATTATAATTATATTATATTAATTCTTATGATATTCTCGACTTAAGCTTAAGATCAGTTGGTGCAACCGGGTATTAATAAAGTTGTTTGGAGTTAAGAACTATATTCTAATATGCAATTACATCCTTCTTATTGCAAAACTTTTTCTTGAAAGTTATGGATAAGTAATCAACATTATTTTCAGTTATTTCAATTATGATCACTTTTTTATTACTAATTTTACAAATGAGAAATAAGCCACAATTTTACCAAAAAAATGATTTTATTAAATAAAATCATTTTCTTGGTAAAATTGTGGATTATGTCCCATTGAAAATAGTTGATTATAAAAAATGCCACAAGGAAATAGCTTCAGAACAATATTATTTTTACAAAAATATTAAAAGGACCTAGTGTCAAGATTTTCTCGGAACTTCAGTAAGCTAGGTATATTATGAATACAAGTCTCTTGTGGGGAATTAGGATCTCTAGAACTAATGATATTAGATTGGAAATTAAAAATAAAAGAAAGAGAACAAGTTTTAACACAAATTTTTATCACAAAATGTGTAGAAAAACCTTTTAATCGACAAAACATTGATTGCTTGTTAAGATAAAAGTATTAAGTATTAAAATATTGGTTTAGCAATATCAGAATCTAAAACAGAAATTTGCATTTTCTCCAGAAATCGTCAAATTCCACAAGGTCATTTGGCAGTAGGTCAAATTCAATATCCTATTAAAAATTGTATAAAATATCTCGGTACTTATTTGGATAGAAAACTTCTATGGAAGGATCACATGCATCATATCATAAAAAAGTCTGAAAATGCAATGAATATTCTACGAGCCTTTTGTAGAACTAATTGGGGTGCCGATCCAAATATAGCACTTTTATTTTACCGTACTATGATTCGTCCTATTTTCGATTACAGTTGTCATCTGTATGGAACTGCTGCAAACACACATTTGAATAAATTAGAAATACAAAAAAATAAATGTCTTCGACTTTGTCTTGGATATTTGAAGTCTACACCCGTTAATATAATGGAAGTTGAGGCGATAGAACCACCCCTGGAATTTCGACGACAGTTTTTAAGTGATAAATTTATTACTAGAACTATAGGAAAAAATACAAACTATCTGCAGGATATACATAAGTTATCAATTTTAGATCTAACTCATAAATATTGGACAAAGAAAAAATGTCCCCTTCTTGTAGATAGTTACTTGAAAATATCTCAATACCGAAGTACTTTCTATACTTATGAAAATCAAGTTTCACCTATGTATTCCCATGTATTAGAAGAAATTTTCTCAAAACAAGTTAATACTTTTTTTATGGATATTAATTTAAATCCAGCCGTTTTTCAATCATTTATACTTCATAAATGGCCACATTATCAGTTTTACTATACAGATGGATCCAAAGTACAAAACAAAGTAGGATGTGCAATAATCAATATTCAAAGTGGATTTAAAAAATTATTCAAATTGCCTTGTGAATCATCGATATACACCGCTGAAATGATAGCGATACTTTTTGCTTTAAGACACATATTTAGTAACGAACCCTATAGCTGCATAATATTTACAGACAGTAAGAGTGTCGTTGATAGACTAACTAACGTATATAAGTACCAACAACTCAATCATATAGAACTGGAAATTATGACTCTTTATAATAAAATTGCAAATTTAGGAAAAAACATCATTATATCATGGATAAAGGGACACGCAGGCATTAGGGGTAACGAAATAGTAGACAGGCTAGCCAAATCCGCCCTAGAAATAGGCGAAGAACTTCCCATGAACTTACTACCCATTTCGGATATTGATATTATTAGTAGACGACACCAAAAAGAAAATTGGCAAAGGTATTATCGAAACACGAGAACTGGTAGTAATTACAAACAAATACGACCTGAAATTCCCATTAAAAGATGGTTTCATTCTGTATCAAATCGCCATTTTATAAGAGTTATAAATAGATTGAGATGTAATCATGCTCTTACCCCCCTTCATATGTACAGTCTGGGTCTCACAGAGTCACCTAACTGTGAGTGTGGAAAAGAAGGTAATCTACTACATATTCTCCTCGAATGTTCACATCAATCAGTAAATATAAACAAATTTTATGATAATCTTAATATATTAAAAATTCCACTTCCCGTCTACCTGAACAATTTGATTTTTTCTGAAGAGATTAATATATTAAAAACAATTTACGAACATATCAAAAATTGTAAATATAGATTGTAGCAATAAAATTTACCCTGTATTTAAGAAATTTTGTTAAAACAAAGCAGGCATGTTTGTTAAAACAAAACAAACATGCTTGTTTTGTTGTTATTTTGTTTTAAATCCTGTAGATTTAAGTAATTATTGTATATTATAATTGAAAAAAGAAAAGAACAAAAAAAAAAAGAGAAAAAGAAAAGAAAAAAAAAAACAAAAAAAAACAAAAAAAAAAAAATGCAAAAAAAACAAAAAAATAAAAAATGCAAAAAAAAACTAAGAAGATGTAAACCTCCGCGAGGCTGAATCGGGTTTACGTCTTAGCGTAGTAAAAAAAACAATTTATAAAAAATAACAATAAAAAAAATTAATAAAAAAAAAACAAATTAACAAAATAAAAAAAATGCAAAAAAAAATACAAAAAAAAAATAAAAATTTACAAAAAAAAATGAACAACCAAAACAGAGTATTATTTAGATAATAATTGTAGATAATAATGTTAGTTTGTTATGTATTTAGAGTTAGAAATACAGAAAAAATTCCTCTGATTGAAAAATAAAATTTGTTTGTTTTTAAAATAACAAAATGTCTGGCTAATTGGCTCGGCCAAGGCCATCAAATTCACTCAAAAAAAAAAAGATAAAAGTATCTATGAGAGTCTCATTAAATGCATCATTTGTAAAACTAAAGTTGTGTAACTATGCAAAAGATAGCTTTATTTAATTTCATTCACTACATTCAAATTGTTGTGCTATTGTTTTCACTCATTTTGAAAAAAATGTAAAAACGTTGAATTATCCACGTCATCTGTTCGTCCGTAAACACAACTCCTTCATCAGTATACCAGATAGATTGACAAATGAGGTGTCGAATGAAAGCTTATAATTATCCAAGGATGGTATTAAAGGTAACAAATTTAAACTCTTACTTCCAGTTTTAGAGTTGTAAGTTGTAACTAGGGATTGCAATCCAGCAGCATTTTCAATCCAGCTGGATTTTTGCAAGATTGGCCTAAATCTAGCTGGGTCCAGCGCGGATCCAGCAAAATATGGAATCAAGATAAAAACACGATTTTAATGTTTTTTTTTGTCTGATTCTAAATTTCTAAACAGAAACATAAATTATTTAGTTTTTGGAAGACCAAGTTTTGAAAAAACATTTTATCTATCGTCTAACCTAATTCGCACAGAACTGTACATGTAACCGGTTGCGGAGAAAGCCCTTTCGGCCTCTATGCTGGTCGGTTTTAAGGTCATCAAATAGTCATAGACCAAGGACAAATGATCGCCTTTCACTTCATCTGTCTCATAAACGGCCATTTCCTTTTCCAAAATCTTTTCGCAATCTTTTAGAAAGCCAGTTTTTCTTGGGTTATAAAAGTTTTCTCATTCTCGATTCAATTCAATCTCAAGTTCAAGCTCCGGATTAGTTGACCCATCTTCTTCCATTATGTCCTCTGGCACTGCTTCCACAATCACTTGTTTATTTATACGACTCAACAAATTTTTCATCTCTTGTCGCATTGCATTCTTTTTAGGCATGGGAAAAAATCAGGATTGTTTAGTCCTTCGTCATACTTTTTTGGATTTTGTAAGTACACTAATGTACCTGTAATTTCAGAGAGGCGCCGTTCCTCGATTCTGTTGGGTAATGCTTCCGATGGATTGGCACTAAAGCTAGAGTTTTGGCTATTTAGTTTGTCTAAGACAAATTTCATGGTTGTGTCGGCCGTTACCAAAGTGGACTCTCTTCTGCAAAGAGCTTCTACAGCCAGTTTCACCAGTTAAAGAGTGGCGATCAACTCATTGATTATTGACCACTCGCCAGCAGAGAATATTATCGCAGAACCAATGTTTATCAAACGCTTTATCGATGGAAACTTTAAGGCTGTAGAAACTTTCCAGCATACTGAGCTACTGCTAGCGCGATAGAATGGCAAGTTGCCGACTCACGGCTTTGAATAAAGATGCTAATGAAGACATAAGTAACCTATTTCGAATTTGACACTTTTGCGGATCCGCGCTGCTGGATGCAGCATGGTTTGCTGGATCCAACATGTAAAAAAAAGCGCTGGATCCAGCTGGATGCTGGATCCAGCAATTGCAATCTCTAGTTGTAACCTGATACTGGTTTAAAGTCGCCGAAATAATACAACTAAATGTTACTCGACGCGCCTTTGCAAGACGAGAATAAAGGCGCGTTTACATGTATCCAGTAACTAGCGCCAGTCGCACTGGAACGACAGTGCTGGCATCATGTAAACGCTTTTTTGTTCCAGTCCAGCGCTGTCTGCCAGCGCCGTCTCGAATAGAAGCGACTGGTCTATTTTTCGTACCATGGCACTCGTCCGCGTCCCCTCTAACCCCGTGCCAGTGGTTGTAGACACGTGTAAACACAGCGTTCCAGTCGCTGGCGCTGTCGTACCTGTGGTTTCAGTGACCGTATTAGGATTTTTAATAAGAGTGCCAGTGAGATTGGCGCCAGTTACTGGATACGTGTAAACGAACCTATCCAGCGCTGTCTTAGTCAAGCACTCGCATTCCAGTGAGACTGGCGCCAGTTACTGGATACGTGTAAACGTTACTTAAATGTACTTATACTTCCGGTTTTTATATCACTTCCGGTTAAAAAAGAGTGTGTGTACTTTATTGTACGTACGTAATTAAGAAGTTTTACTTTTATTTTTATGATTTCAACGAAAAAATATATTTTAAACATTCTAATTGTATCTTTATTTAAATATTAAACTAATTTTAATACTTAAAATGATACCAAAAATTAAATAATATTAGTAGTACGTCATATTTTAGGAATTGAATCGTCTCCACAATTGATTTTCTCGTGAGGAATCTTATAAACTCTAAAAAACGTCGTTTTTCGACAAAAAAATTATATATTACTATAATTTTTTCATGGGCTCTAGTTTTGGATTTTCTCCTGTATTTTCGTCAAATTTTAAAATCATTAAAAATGGTAAATTCCCGAAAACTAATGTTAATCAGTCATTTTTTGACGAACTGGTGCATCCCAGCAATTGCTCTTCCCTTTAGGAACCGTAGAAATCTAAAAAAAAACGTCAGATTTTCTACACAATTTTAATAGAAGTATGTATAACTTCTAACGTGCGTACAAAGTAATATTAATATTCTATATTAATAAGTCCAAAACTATATATAAAAACTATTTAAACAGTTACTAAAAATATAAACTCACTTTTGTCTTTGTTCTCACAACTTTTAAAACACAACTTAACAGCCATTACCATAATAATAAAATTGGCACCAACACATTTTTTAACCACAGCCGCCATATTGGATAAGTCTTGACATAATATATTATGTAGGTAAATTATTTTTTTTAGGTTGTTAAGTGCCTAAATTGAAGTTTAAACATTTAAAATAAAAATGTATACCATTTTTATTCAGTTGCAATGCGAAGGCAAAACAATCTTACTTTTCAATTAGAATACGAAGCGCAGTCCAGTCCTCTGAATCGCGATTTTCGGCTCTTATTGGAGCCTCATCGGAAAGAACGTAGGCACTGTTCTCCATACCCCAATTGACTAGCGTCGAAAGTTTTTCCCACCCATTGCAACCGAAGTGAAGGTATTAGGTGACATTAGGTGATATTAGGTTGAAAGATGAAGTTAATTTTCAATCCTAATAGCAAAATTAATAATATTGAAAATATTAAAAACATTACTAAAAGATTTTTAAATTGAAAACTTATTGGTACATTATTTCCCCAATAAGTTTTCAATTTAAAAATCTTTTAGTAATGTTTTTAATATTTTCAATATTATTAATTTGGCTATTAGGATTGAAAACTAACTTCATCTTTCAATTGCCAGATGACGCTAGTCACCTAATACCTTCACTTCGGTTGCAATGGGTGGGAAAAACTCTCGACGCTAGTCAATTGGGGTATGGAGAACAGTGCCTACGTTCTTTCCGATGAGGCTCCAATAAGAGCCGAAAATCTCGATTCAGAGGACTGGACTGCGCTCCGTATTCTAATTGAAAAGTAAGATTGTTTTGCCTTCGCATTGCAACTGAATAAAAATGGTATACATTTTTATTTTATAGTCGTATTACTCCGTAGAGTAACCAGGTGCATTTTCCGTTGGAACTTTACCGAGCTGCAGACGGGGGATGTGAATTGCATAGTGTAGAATTCCTTCCCTTTGTCTTCACTGCAGCATCTATTTGGCTTGCAAATTGTAGAAGCCTTGGAGGTGTCACCAGGGAAATGTACCAATAAGTTTTCAATTTAAAAATCTTTTAGTAATGTTTTTAATATTTTCAATATAATTAATTTTGCTATTAGGATTGAAAACTAACTTCATCTTTCAATTGCCAGATGACGCTAGTCACCTAATACCTTCACTTCGGTTGCAATGGGTGGGAAAAACTCTCGACGCTAGTCAATTGGGGTATGGAGAATAGTGCCTACGTTCTTTTCGATGAGGCTCCAATAAGAGCCGAAAATCGCGATTCAGAGGACTGGACTGCGCTCCGTATTCTAATTGAAAAGCAAGATTGTTTTGCCCTCGCATTGCAACTGAATAAAAATGGTATACTTACATTTTTATTTTATAGTCGTATTACTCCGTAGAGTAACCAGGTGCATTTTCCGTTGGAACTTTACCGAGCTGCAGACGGGGGATGTGAATTGCATAGTGTAGAATTCCTTCCCTTTGTCTTCACTGCAGTATCTATTTGGCTTGCAAATTGTAGAAGCCTTGGAGGTGTCACCAGGGAAATGTACCAATAAGTTTTCAATTTAAAAATCTTTTAGTAATGTTTTTAATATTTTCACTATTATTAATTTTACTATTAGGATTGAAAACTAACTTCATCTTTCAATTTCCAGATGACGCTAGTCACCTAATACCTTCACTTCGGTTGCAATGGGTGGGAAAAACTCTTGACGCTAGTCAATTGGGGTATGGAGAACAGTACCTACGTTCTTTCCGATGAGGCTCCAATAAGAACCGAAAATCGCGATTCAGAGGACTGGACTGCGCTCCGTATTCTAATTGAAAAGTAAGATTGTTTTGCCTTCGCATTGCAACTGAATAAAAATGGTATACATTTTTATTTTATAGTCGTATTACTCCGTAGAGTAACCAGGTGCATTTTCCGTTGGAACTTTACCGAGCTGCAGACGGGGGATGTGAATTGCATAGTGTAGAATTCTTTCCCTTTGTCTTCACTGCAGCATCCATTTGGCTTGCAAATTGTAGAAGCCTTGGAGGTGTCACCAGGGAAATGTACCAATAAGTTTTTAATTTAAAAATCTTTTAGTAATGTTTTTAATATTTTCAATATTATCAATTTTGCTATTAGAATTGAAAACTAACTTCATCTTTAAACATTTAGTTTAAAGATTCGGAATACTGAGCAGGGCTTATCTCAATTTAGAACGTTGTTTTTTAATTGTTAAATATGCGCGTCCACTCGAATTTTAAGCCGCCGCGCCGCGGCGTTTTGCTATATGGTGCGTCACACTTATAAATATTATGCATACCTACTTATGCGAAAAATTCCCAACAAATACTTGACATTTATTAAAATTTAAAAATTTATTAAATTTATATTTTTTTAATAATGTACATATGTATGGGTCATTCCATTTCAAATCACTCAATTTTGGAGCAAAAAAAATTTTGGACCTCCGATTTGTCTGAAAATTGGTATATAGCTTCTGCGGGACGTAAAAATAAGATATTTAAGGTCAAAAAATCTTCTTCTTTTTTTCTCAAAATGTTATTTTATGCGATTTTACAGTGATTTGGTGTTTATTTAAACAAATTTGCATTTTCTGTCGTAAAGTACCAATGGAAAACATAATATTTTAATAGAAGGGACTTAAAAATGTCATTATATGGCATTATAACAAGTTACTTTGATTCAAAACAAGCTTTTGATCAAATTTTATAGTGTAAAAAACGTTAAACACACGTTTTACACGTAGTGTAAAAACGTTAAACGTTTTTACATTTTTTCCATTCCCAAAATACATCATAATCGATTTTGCTGAAAATTTGCCCACAGATAGACAAAACATAGGACTTTAAGTGATGGGAAGGATTTGAATTATATTACAATACCAAAAAAGTTACATGCAATATTATAGTCAAAAATATAGGCGTCTACTGTAAGTGAAATTAACTCGAAAATATCGACCTCACAAAAAAATTGTTAAAAAGAAATTGTAATAATTGTAAATACAATTTATTTGGAACAATTTCAGTTCCTACCATTTTTGTCGAAAAGTTAAAAATGGCGGAGATATTGAGCAAAACAGGTTCTCCTTTAAAATCAAGATGGCGGCTAACGTAACGGAGGAATTCATTCGTGATTTTAAATTTAGGCTACTATTGACTCCCCTAAAGATCAGAAAAATAAAATTTTGGGCAGCTCGGCATTCAAGGTCAAATGCTATCCCGACTGGACTAATATATACTTTTGAGTATGATATTACTGCATGTAACTTTTTTGGTATTGTAATATAATTCAAATCCTTCTAACCACTTAAAGTCCTATCTTTTGGCTATCTGTGGGCAAATTTTCAGCCAAATCGATGATGATGTATTTTGGGAATGGAGGAAAATGTAAAAAACGTATTTTAACGTTTTTTACACTATAAAATTTGATCAAAAACTTGTTTTGATTCAAAATAACTTGTTATAATGCCATATAATGACATTTTTGAGTCCTTTCTATTAAAATATTATGTTATTCATTGATACTTTACGACAGAAAATGCAAATTTGTTTAAATAAACACCAAATCACTGTAAAATCGCATAAAATAACATTTTGAGAAAAAAGAAGAAGAAGATTTTTTGACCTTAAATGTCTTATTTTTACGTCCCGCAGAAGCTATATACCAATTTTCAGACAAATCGGAGATCCAAAATTTTTTGCCTGAGTGATTTGACATGAAATGTACCGTATCTATTTCTTTACTCAATATTAATTATTGTTTTAATTAAGTACGTCAATAATATAGTGCGACAGAGACTCACTATACAGTATGACAAGAGGGCGCCTTAAATGTCGAGTGGACGCGCATAATTAATAATTAAAAAACAACAGCTCAAATTGAAATAAGCCCCGATTACTCCTGAGAATCTTGAAAATGAATGTTTAAAAACTTTAAAAAATTTAGAAACCTCAAAAATATCAATTTAGATATATGAGTTTTCAAGCCTCGAAAATTCGTATTGTTGCCTTCTTTAGATTTTAAATCTTCTTTAACACATTCGCGACCAACCTATTTTTAGGTCTGTCCAGTCAAACTGATTTTGGTTATACATGAAAAAAACATGCCAAATCCACCATTTTTGGGGAGGAGTATTATGATTGAACAAGGATTATAAAAAAAATTGTTTTGGATAATGTCACACATATGTGACACTGGTTTATAGTAATAAAAATTTGAACATAACCCAAGTGTCACAAATATGTGACATAAACATTTTTAGCTACTACCCAGCAAACAGACCGACGTGTTAATTACGTGAATTTTGGGTACATTTGTCACCAATATACGTAAATTGCTTACGTGAATTTCACGTGAAAATTTGGTTGGAATGTCACATTGAAAATACGTCTTTAAATTACGTGAATAACTCGTCTTCAATAGACGTGTTATTTACCTTAAATAGCAATAAAATCTTTCGGGAAATTCACGTTGCAAATACGTGTTGATTAACGTATCTTTTAGGAAATGTATATAATATTAGTATTCACGTGAAAGATACGTCCTCGGTTCACGTAAATAATTTGACCTTAATTAACTTATGAATCACGTAATTATTATCCTCATAATATGATATAAATAAAACAAGCATATAAAGTATTAACAATGTATTTATTTACTAGAATTTATAGACTTTAAAACATTTGTCCTGTATAATTATTATACAAGATAATGAATCAAAGATGGTACCGACCTAAAGACACATTAAAAAATTTGCTAACACAAAACACAACACAGGTCACTTTTTATTTCGAGGAGGACACTTCGACACTTTCTTGTTTTTTCTAATTGCATCATGGCACTTCAACCCTCGAGCAGTGAGGTAAACGTTAATACGAAAGACATTACTATAAATAAACCCGCCTAAAATAAAACGAGGGAAATAAAGCTCTTCACGTTTCACTTTTTGTTGTGAGAAATGTGAGAAGCCTTCAGAAGCCAGAGACTGGCAGAGACGCCCAGAGAAGCTGATATTAGAGGTAATGATCATCGATTATAAAAATCGATTATTTTTAAATTACAGTTAAACTATTCTACTTACTTTAAATTAGTATTTCGAATTTTCTTTTTGTTTTTAAATTTCTTCTACTATTAACTAATTGGTCTTACTAAAATTCTATTTCATTACCAGAATAATATAAAAAAATAATCCTATCGAAACGTATCTACTATTCGATAAATCGATTAATTTAGCTTTCGAACCAACTATGTTAGTCACGTGATGGTATTTGAAGGAGGAGAAAGGCTTGGTAGTAGCACGTAGTAGTACTTCATCACCGCGCGCGATTTGAAAATAAGACTCAATATCATTTTAGCTCCTGTGATATTTTTAAAGAAAAAAATAGCTTCAAATCAAGGTTGGATTGAAATAGTTATGCTAAATAATCTTAAAAGCGAAATCATAAACTTTTTGTTTAAATATTGGTATTATTTACATTACTTTTACGTGAAATACATCTAATTTTTCGACGTCCATAAAATACAATGAGTAAAATTCAAGCGATACGTATTTAACCAACACCGT
The DNA here is from genome assembly GCF_917563875.1 of Diabrotica virgifera virgifera. Taxonomy (NCBI): domain Eukaryota; kingdom Metazoa; phylum Arthropoda; class Insecta; order Coleoptera; family Chrysomelidae; genus Diabrotica; species Diabrotica virgifera. Next base: position 254,364,817 of record NC_065443.1, read on the forward strand.
TGTAAAATTTTGTTTCCAAAATATTCCTCAAAATATAACCAAAGGAAGTTATTTCTGTTTCGTGATTATTACGTGAAATAAACGTACCTTTGCGATGTAACCAAAATTCACAAATATTAAAAAAAACATGTACTATATTCGTCATTATGATTTTATATTATTCTAATGTCAAACATGTATAAAGAAAGCACTAATATATAGGTGAATGATTTGGCACTGAAATACGTTTTTTCCCCGTCAAAAATCACCGAGTTACGTATTCGTTGAAATTTGCCGTAAATTTAACGTAATTATCACGTAATTGGGCTCAAGTCTGTTTGCTGGGTACTTATAAAAAATCATTGATTTATTTAACATTAACAAAACTAAAAACTACTTCCAATAAAAAATAAAACATAAGTTTAATTGTATTTTCTGTGCCACTCAGCAAAACAGGGTGTAGCACATAACCCAATGGCCTGTTCATCACTCCCCTTACATTCCTGGCATGTGTACCAGGTGACAGCCCTTTTCTTGGTTGCACTGCACTGTCAACATATTTTCCGCTTATTTTCTTTTTTCAAGTTGTGTGCCGCAACAACTTTTTTTCTGCTTGGCCGGTCTGTTTGTCCCAATAAATGTTTGATCACTTCCTCTCTAAACTGAAGGTACGACATTCTTGTTTTATTTGACGTGTTCCTATTTTTATTCAACTAACCAGTTGCCATTCCACATGCAAATATCTAGTAAGTGAAAGAAAACTTTCATGTACCATCTCAAAGTTTTTCGTGGTGTGCCATAATTTGAAGTCATCTCGTAAATTCTGTTAATTCCCGACATAAAGGAATTGGAGTCACGTATCATTACTGGCTTCAACTTTTTCTGGCCTCTACGATTTTCAACTTCTACCATTTCGGAACCATGCTTTAATGAAATCATTATTACATTTCTCTTATCTTTCCATTTTAATACTGTGATTGGACCTCTTCTTTGCCATACGACTTCTCCTTTCTTTAATTTGTTTGTAATAACACTCTTTGGGTTACTTTTTCTATTTTCTCTTAATGTACCACAAACGTAGGTCTTCTTTTCATGTAAAAACTTGGCAAGCTCATAACTGTTGTAATAATTGTCCATGTAGATAGTGTGCCCCTTCTCTAATTATTCAGTAACAAGCCTGTGAACTACTTCAAACGCATGCCCATTTTCATTTACTATACTGTCCCCTTGCCGCTGTAGATTAGGAAATTTAGTAAAAATCCATCAGAGCTAGTAATCTCATAAATTCTTATTCCATATTTACTAGTTTTTTCGGCATATACTGTCGAAATATTAACCGCCCTCTCCACAGTAAGAGGGCTTCGTCAAGATTTAAGTTCTCTCCTGGATAGCAAACTTTAAAGATATTATTTATAATATGACTCGTAACGTTTTTAATTTTGTGAAGTCTATCTTGAACTTCTACGTCTTTCGGCTTGTAAAAACAAATATTTTGAAGAATAGCTTCAAACTTTGATCTGGGCATAGTTTTTCCAAATATTGAAAAGTGATATATAGTGGATCTGTGCTCCAGTATAAACGTAAGGAGGGAAGTTTAATGCTTCCCATTATTATACAGAGACCCAAAAATTAAATATTTCTTTAAATTAGGGTTTTCTTTACGTGAAGCAGCTCTGTGATTTGTCCACTCTACGATTTTTATCAAAAGCTCTTCATCAAATAGTAATGAAAAAGATTGTATAGGTGTTGCATCAACAGGAATTTCTACTTTTATATTTTCTTGTTCAGTAAACTGATGTGTATCTCAATATCTTCCTCTACATCAAGCCAGTCCGCCTCATCATTTTCTTGTACCACATTTGTATTTGCATCATTCGCTTCGCCCTCATCATTACTCAACTCACCGCCATCATTGCTCGACTCTCCCCCATCATTGCTAGTATCCTCAGTCTCTCTTCCAGAATGAGAAGGAGAATATTCACTTCCACTAGAATAAAATATTTCATCATTATGGTCACCGATTATGGTCCTCCTCGAATTCATATTCAATATTTTCGGCATTTCTGTACTCACTAACTTCCCTACTTATAGATGTCGTTTTGACATTAATACGTCTGAAACAAATAATAAGGTATTACCATTGGGTATTACACCGTGTATAAATAAGTTACATTACCTTTCTAAATTATACACAGTAACAAAGAATACATATCTCTCACAGGAGATATGTATCTCTCACAGGGAGATATGTATTCTTTGACAGTAACGATACTTTTCGTATTCGACGTTTACATACGTTCTATAAATTTATAGCTTATTTCTTCTTTTTTTTAAACGTCCAGAACACAACCCAGCCATAGCGTGTGAAAGAAGGATTGTTCAGGTGGACTGTGGCCAAATTTAGACCCACTGTGATAAACCGTGGTAAAATTATTTTACATTTCATCACGTAAGTTCGGTGTCACACATATGTGTCAGCAGTTCTTACGAAAACTTCACCGTCACACATGTGTGACGGTTGGTCGCGAATGTGTCAACTCTAAAAAAATGTTTTTGGGACAAAAAGGTGAACGTTTGAATTTAAAATTTCTGTCTAAAAATTTCGCCCGATACCTTTCTGATTTGTATTTCGGACATTGAAATCGGACATTTTTGAACACAAAAGAAGCCTCAATCATGCATCAATAGCTGGAAAATTCCACAATTTAGCTGGAAAATAAATGACATCAGTCACAAAATCTGAACATGCTCAAACATTCTGATCACAACACACAACCCTCTGTCAAATGTGCTGTCTGCTGTCAAACAAAGAGTGAGGTTATGTTACATTGTTTATAAATAAATTTGAAGTGGGTATAATAATTATCTTATATTTGTTTATTACTTTTTAACACTGTCGGACTTCATTAGTTTTGTTCTTAAAAAATTCTCACGAGAATATGGACTATCAAGGAGACAGGGACGATAGTCCCGAACCATCGCCTTCAAAAAGTCGTAGAAAAGGCTCCTATGAGTTTGGAACAGGAGACAGTTCCGAATCGTGCCAAAAAATGGTACGTAACTTATCCAAATACGTTCTAGAACAGTGGTTCTTAATCATTTTAAGCAACCACCATCTTTTTGTTGCATTACCACAACATTCTTTTTGTAATTTGTACCACCTAACTCAAATACCTTTGTAGTTAGGTAATTTAATAAACTATAATATTTGTGCTGCAATTTGAAGGAATGGATAAAATAAAATTCAACAAGGTTAATATTCTTTAAGGTTATATTTTTATATTTCATATATGAGGCCCTCAGAGCATTTGTGGCCTAAGCCTAAAAAGAAGTTTTGAGATAAATGCAATCTTTGCATTCGTATTTCCATTGTGCTTATGGGATGGCGCTGCAAATTATGTAGCGCCATTTAGCCAAATATAGAGTAAGTGTCTACACCCTTGTCTAGACAACAACTGTAGGTTGTTTAGTTAATCCGAAGATTTAATGTTGCTGCTTTTATTGATATATTAATCTAAAAATGCTCAATTTGTGGCCTAGGCCACTGTTGCTCTGAGCGCCTTATATTGTGCTTGAGTATTTCCACATAACTTAATATCCGAGTTGGTGCAACTCCAACCATGGTAGCATTGTGGAAAATCCATTGTCGCACAGGTACTTATTTTATCGAAAAGGGTATCAAGTAGAATAAACTATGTTTTGCATGTGAAGGGAAATCAAAATTTCTTCTTGTCCAAAATGCATCAAGGTCGCATTACTTAAAGTCCAGTTTTATTTCATCGCCATACGACAATCAATTGTTTTTCTTGTTTATTTTATTTATTTAACCTCCTTTAATACACAAAATAATTGTTATTACATCAAAAGAGTGCTTACTACTGCTAAAAACTAATTCCTATATTATTATGTAGTAAACCTAAACAGAATAGAACAAGTAAAAACAAGTAAAAAAAACACCACAAATACAGCTAGACAAATAAATACATCTAAATACAAATAAATACATCTAAATAAAATTTTATGATAACAACTTTTGTAGACTAGAAATTTGTTTCAGAAGCAACTTTTACTTGTTTCACAGAAGAATTTAAAAAGTCTATATCACAGTTAATTATCATATGGTTACATTCTTCTAACATCTTATTTATGGGTGAACAATCAGTCTTATTAGTTGAGAACAGTCGTTTGTTATTAATTCTTAACCCGCCGTTACACGCATCTTCTATTTGGACGTGGTTGCACGCGTATGAGCGTCGCCCTCACCTACATAAGTTCGACTTATTTCGAAGAAGAATGAATGTCAACATGTATAAATATAAAATGGGTTGTACTCACATATTATAGAAAGTCTCGTATACCAACTTTTTTTATTAATTTAACAAAACAAAAGTAAAAATAATATACATAGATCAAAAGCAAGTTTTCTTAATTTTCAATTTCAGCAAGCCACTGAAAAAATTAACGTTCTTTACGCGAATTAATTTTACTAAAAATACAAATTAAAATTAACAACTGTTCTGAAGCTATTTCTTTGTGGTATTTATGTAATTAACTATTAATATTTTGTATTTTGATAATGACGTCCGAGGTGGATTTCGAAACGTCAATAAAATCAATTTTTCAAGTTAAATTTTGGCTTATTTCCCAATTAGAATAGGTAAATTTAAAAATGGGTTCTTAACCAGTGGCGCACCTAGAATTTTCCTCTGGGGGGAGGGGGGGTTTAGCTTGGGCACCGAAAGTTTTTTGTATTATTTGTGAAAGACAAGTTACATTTTCCTACTTTCTTTTTTATATATTTCTTTATGCTCTGGGTGGGCTTTTAACCCCTAAACCCCTCACTCGGTATGCCACTGTTCCTAACCTAATCCAAACAATAATATTTTAATTAAACCTACCTAAATATTAAATAAAAACCTAAAAGTTTCTTTGAGATAACAGAAACGTGATTTCACCGTGATTGCATGCGCAGTGAGGAATTCCCTCACTTGAAGAGGGATGTCTCTTCTTTCAACTATCACACAGCACACTGACCGCCAGAAATATTCTATAACTTTTTCATACCCTCTCATGAACCATGCTAAAGGCATTCCTGGGTGCTTAAGGTTATCGTATTAGTTTACACAATTTCATTGGTTATAAACAAATATGGTGAGGGATTCCCTCATAGCGCGTGTAATGGCGGGTTAAATGTGTTTTTGGAACATGATTATTATTTTTTTTTTTTTTTATTACATATTTTCATTTACAATCTGCTTCATCGAAGCTATAAGCAAATAGTTTGAATGTTAAATACATGAGGGAGAAGCTGCCCTGTGGCAACCCTCCTATTATAATTTTTTACATTTGATCACAATATGTATATATTTAATTTATTAAATCTGTTGGCCATAGTTTCTTCAGTCGTCTTGCGAATTCGGGAGGAGTGTTCAGCAGTCTTGCTTCATCATTTGGATGACTTCTCAGTCCATCAAGGTAGCTCTTTGTGATCCTTGGAATTTCTTCCTCTACCAAGGGTGTAGCTGAGTCCTCGTGTAGGGTTTTATTGCTTACATACCAGGGTGCGTTAAATATCATCCTCAATATTTTTGATTGGACTCTTTGTATTATCTTGATATTTGATGGCTTTGAGCATCCCCAGAGTTGAACACCATAGGTCCAAATTGGTTTTATCATAGTTTTATACAGGAGCAGTTTATTTTCAATATTGAGTTTTGATTTTCGACCAATAAGCCAGCTCATTTGTCGTATTTTGATGTTGATCTGGGTTTTCTTGGCTTGGATGTGCGGCTTCCATGTTAATCTTTTGTCAAGGGTTAGTCCCAAATATTTGACTTGTGTGCTGACTGGTAATTGTGTATCATTTAGTGTTATTGTTGGGCATACATCTCTTCGGTTTGTAAATGTAACTTGGGTTGACTTCGTTTCATTTACTTTCACCTTCCATTTGTTGAGCCATGTTCCCAATTGGTCAAGGTGGTTTTGCAGTTGTGCAGACGCGATAATAGGGTCCTCATTGACAGCGATTATGGTGGTGTCATCAGCGAATGTTGAGATTTGGGTTGTTTCAGTGGTTGGGATATCTGCGGTAAATAATAGGTAGAGGAGAGGGCCCAGGACACTACCCTGTGGTACACCTGATTTAATGGGAAAATATGTAGAAGTTGCTGTGTTATATTTTACTTGGAAGTAACGATCTTCAATGTAGGATTTCATGATTAGGTAGTAGGGGGTTGGAAGAATACATTTGAGTTTGTATAAAAGTCCAGTATGCCATACTCTATCAAATGCCTTTTCTACATCTAAGAATGCCGCTGTGCAATATTTTTTTTCCTCAATAGCAGTAAGGATTTTTGTTATAATTCTATGAGTCTGTTGTGTTGTGGAGTGTCTCTCTCTAAAACCAAACTGGTGTGTGGGTATTTCTACATCTAGGTTAATGTCATTCTTCAGTCTACCAAGTAGTAGTCTTTCGAAGATCTTAGACATTATCGGCAACAAGCTGATTGGCCGATAGGATGATGTTTTATTTGGAGGTTTACCCGGTTTGTGAATCATTATTATTTGCGCAAATTTCCATGTGATTGGGAAATATGTCAGTCTGATTGCACTATTGTATATTGTAGTTAGCATGACCAATGCTCTTCTCGGAAGATGTTTCAGTATTAATCCTGTTATTAGGTCAAATCCAGGTGCTTTGTGGTTATTGCATTTTTCTATTTCTAGTTTAACTTCTGATGTATTGAATGGTGTTATTGGAAGCGTCATAGGGCAAGCACTATCCAGGAAGTCTCTTATTAAGTTTCCATCATCATTATTCTCTACTTGGTGTTCTTTAAAAATACCAGCTCAGTATTCTGCAAATGCTGAAGCTTTTTCCTCGTCTGATCTTCCCCAAGTACCATCATCTTTCTTAATTGGCGAGTTGTGTTCTGTAGGTCTCTTTAAGTGTTTTGTTGCCTTCCATATTGAGTGATCTTCTTTAGACAAGGTACTAATGTAGTGTTCAAATGTGGCATTGCGTGCTTCATTTAGCGCTGTTTTTAATTGTCTGGTTAATCGATTATATTCGTGTTTGTCATTAATGTTGCGGCTTCTTTGCCATCTACCTCTTGCTCTTCGTTTTTCGACTATTAGTTGTCTAATATAATTCGAAGTGGTATTTTTGTTTTCTTGCTTTGGAGTTGATGGTGTAGCTCGATATGCAGCTTGCTGAATTTGACAGGTGAAGTGGTTTATAGCCTTATCTATGTCATCTTTTTCTTTGAGTCTGATTCCAAGATTTATATTCGTGTCAAGCTGGTACTTGAATTCACACCAATTAGTTTTAGGGGAAGTCAACTTGGGTATTTCAGGTCGTTTGATTATGTGGGTGCTGATTGTTGCTATGATTGGTGTGTGGTCAGACGAGAGATCCCAACTTGCTTCTATGTTTGTGTAGTTTGCTGCAATTCCTTTTAGGATAAAGAAGTCGAGTAGATCTGGTAGTCTATTTGTATCGGACGGCCAGTACGTTGGTTGTCCCGTCGATAAGTAGGTGCAGTTTGTGTTGTTGATGGCATCTAGTAGGCTTCTGCCTTTTGGTGTAATGAGTCGTGAACCCCAATTCGTATGCTTAGCATTCCAATCACCTCCAACAATGAATTTGTTACCTAGCTTGTTGAATAGTTCTTCGTATTCTTCAGTTGTGATTCTATGTCTAGGAGGGCTATATATTGCAGCAATTTCGAAGTTCCAAGGCCTGGCATTTATATTAAGTATTGTTGCTTGTAGCTTATCTGTTTTATGTTCCGGCATTTGATGATGTTGTATATTGTTCCTTATAATTATTGCAGATCCTCCATGGGCTGTTCCATCTGGGTGACTAGTGTGGTAGACTGAGTATTGAGGTATTTTAATTACGCTTCTTTCTGTGAAATGCGTTTCGGATACAAAGAGGATGTCTATTATGTTGTCCTCTAGGAATTGGATTACTTCTGCTTTATGGTTTGCTAAACCATTTGCGTTCCATTCGGCTATTCGAACAGATCTAATGAATTTTATTAATTAATGTTGTTAGCGTGGTAAGGATCATGCTGTTTTGATTCATTAGTTGGGTGAACATTGCTTTAAATTCGTTTAAGAATAAGTTCATCTGAGACCCTATGTCAGCTACTTGATTTCCTGCTCTTACTGCTTGGGCATAGGATTGGGTTCCATTCTGTTGTTGGTACTGTGATTGTTGACTCTGATACTGTGAAGTTGGTGCTGGGTTAACATTTTGATGTGGGTTCTGATTATTATGGGTTGACTGATTTCCGCGTTGTCTATTATTTCTTACATTTTGCAAGTCCTTGTAAATTACGCAGCCTTTATAGTTTGCAGTGTGTTCTCCGTTACACAGGGCACATTTTGCTGGTGTATTTCTGGGTTTTGTACATTCTGGCGTTGGATGACTTCCTCCACATTTCACGCATGCGTAAGGTCTTGTACAATACGCTTTTGTGTGTCCATAACGTTGACAGCGCTGACACTGTGTTATATTTTTCTTTCTGTGAGGAGGTTCAAAGCTGACTTTCATATTGCCGATAGAATCCAGTGTATAGATGTGTTTGTTGTTTTCTTTCGGTTCTAGGTCCACATAGAACATTGACAGTGGTGATTTATTAACTCTGTGTAATACGTTAATGATATTACGGACAGTATGCCCTGATTTAGCTAGTTCACTTTTTATTTCTTCAACTGGCATCGAGTGGTGTAAATTTCTTATAACTACCCTATAAGCTCTATCTTGTTTTGCTTGGTATGTGTGATGAACTATTTTGCTACTATTTAAATGCTGTATAAGTTTTCTGTATGACTCAATAGTTTTTGTGTTTATTTTTATTGTGTCATTTGGGAGAGCTTTCGACTGGTAGTCTTCTGCTTTAATGACTGTCGATAGGTTTTCAGTCATCTTTTTGATATCATTTACCCCATAGATAAATATAGGTGGAGGTTTAGGTGTTACTGGTGTGTTATTATTATCAGTTAGGTTTTCTAATGGTTCAAATCTGTTGTTTGTACTCACTTGCATTGTTGTTGTGTTATCATCTTTGGGGTTTGCTTTTCTTTTTTTTGTAATTTTTTTGACTGTTTGCCAATCATGGACATTTTCTATGGTTTCGTCGTCTTCATCGCTTGAGTTTTCCATGACAAGTTCCTCTCCACTGAGGATGTATTGGGAAGCATTTGATGTATTTGGTTGATCCATTTGAGGTGCAGGGAGGTTTTGGTTATATTGGTGATTATTGTTTGGGAATGGAGTAGGCGGGATATATTGGTTTGTTGTCTGTTGGCTGCTCGGGAATCCATAAAATGGGGGCGATATTACTGGAGGTTGTTGAGGCTGTGTATATATTTGGGGCACATTATACAACCCCCCATTTGGCACTTGATTTTGGTGGTACATTTCCTTAATATAGTACGCCACTGAGTTAAAAATTAATCACATAAATAGTAATTTAGAATTAATCACTCAAATCGTTTTTTAATTATTATTTCACTAATTACCATAAACTAGTCCCGGCCGATAGCCGAGACCGGCACAAAAACTTGTAACTTGGATCTCGAGAGCGATATGGTACGTCTTTACTGCTCGGAATCCAAATACACACTTTTGGAACATGAAATTTAATATTATTTATAAATAAGCAATCTTTATATTTAATGTGATTTATAACATAGTATATAAAAAGAGTTGAATGAAAATGTCTTCTATTATCCAGTCGCTGAACTTTAAAACAAGTTAGCATAGCATTATAGGAAATCATGTAGGGATAGATACCAAACTTTCTGATATAAAGAAACCTCAAGAATCGTTTTTGAACCTTTTCAATCAGATCAACATTGAATTCGGCTTGTGGTGCCCATATAATAGAGGCATACTATAAGTGAGGTCTTACCAGTGCATTGTATAACGATATTAGAGTTTCAGTTCTTTTAAAAAATTTTGAATTACGAATTATGAAGCCAAGAGTTCTGAATGCCATTCCAATGATGATCCGATAATGTTCACTAAATCTCAAATTTTGCTGAAACATTACTCCAAGATCTTTGCAAGTGTTCTTTCTTCCAAGTACAGTGTTAGAAATTTTGTATTAGTTCTCCACGTATTGTGTTTTTCAAGTGATAGTAAAAACATGACATTTAGAACTGTTTAGAAACATTTTGTTGTCATCAAACCATTGACTTACTGAGTTCAGATCACATTGCAGCATCTCAGAGTCTTGCAGAGTTGAAATTTCTCGAAAAATCGTAAAATCATCTGCAAATAGCAGGCTTGTCGAAAACTTCACACAGTGAGGCAAATCGTTAATAAATATAGCGAACAGAAGAGGACCCAAGTTGCTACCTTGTGGCACCCCTGATGTCGACATAAATGGCTTAAATAAACTGTTTCCTACTTTGACTTGATTTAACCTATCAGAAAGGTATGACCTCAGAAACATACATGCTTCTGAATCAAAATCAAATTTGCTTAGCTTTTCAATAAGTATAGAGTGATCAATCTTATCAAAAGCTTTGGTGCAGTCGGTAAAAATTACATCCAGCTGAGTTTTATTATTTATGGCCTCTGCTGCAAAACACACAAATTTGGCACAGTGGACTTCCCTGGTAAGAAACCATGTTGTTCTGGACAGAACCTATCTCCAAAGTAATTCAAAATATTGTTATAAAGCTCGTTCTCGAATATCTTAGCAATTGAATTGATGACAGATATAGGCCTATAGTTCTCAATGTTACCAGCATTACCTGATTTAAATATAGGTGTTATAACTGCATGCTTTAAGCTATCTGGAAATTTACTTTGCTTAAGGGACAATTAAAAATTAGTGTAAGAGTGACAGAAAGAGCCTCTGCACAACCTTTAAAAATGTATGCTGGTATATTGTCCTTACCTGTGGCTTTTTTGGTTTTAGTCTTTTGATGCTTTGGAGAACATTCTCAACTGTTACTTTTGAAAAGTGAAAAGCCCCCTGATTCAGTGTACTATTGAGACTATTTGATCTTTGAAATACAGAGCCAAAATATTCTGCAAAAACATTGGCAATATCCTGACAGCCACTTATGTCCACACCCCTATAAGAGACCTATGTTGGAATTTTATTATTTACACCACGGGATTTTATAAAGGACCAAAAACTACTAGGGTCAGTTTGTACATTATTCTCAATATTTATATTGTGACACCTATATGCTTCCCTACTAAGCTGTTTCACTTCTCGCCTCAGTGATTTATATTCATCCAAAACCAAAGCATTTGCAGATTTATTTACCTGCCTATGAAGACGATTCTTACATTTAATCTTTGATATAAGTTCCGAAGTAAAGAAGATTGGATACCTGTTTGTTGTTGTTAATACATTCCTTGACTGTTTTTTGGGTATTGACTGATCAATACATGCATACAGCTTTTCATAAAACAACTGCATACATACATCCACATTAAAGCACCCCTCCAGCTTTGTCCAATCCATATCTTGAATGAGGCCATACAAAAGATGAAAATCACCCTTTGCATAGTCATAGAAAAATGAATTTTTGATACAATTCTCGGTTGAATCTAAAAAATTAAATGTGACCATAAATTAAAGACAAGGATGATATATGTCCTCATTAACAAGTGGTACATTGCATTTTATTAAATTGTTGACATTCATGTTTGAAAATACTAAATCTAACTTTCTTTGCATATGATTATACACTGAGTTGTGTTGGGTAAGGTTATGTATATCAATAAAATTAGTTAACAAATCACATTTTGCACAGCCCCTGTTACCATAAAAAGGCAAATTAAAATCACCTAACAACAAAAAATTTACATTAGTACCCAAAATATCATCAAAAATAGATAAAAACTTTACATAATCATCATCACATGTATTAGGAGGCAAATATGTAAGACATAAATAGAAAAATACATTTTTAAGTTTGACTTTTAGTAGTAAGCACTCAATATGACAACTTACATTAATTTGAACTGGTTCGACCCTAAATTTCTTCTTTACTGCCAGCAGGACACCCCCACCCCTGGTTTTGCACTTAACTCCTGGGTTGACAACTCAACAAAAAGGGATTGTGTATCTTTTCAAATTCAGAATAATGTTCTGTGAAATACTCATTAAATTGCTTGACGAAAGTTTACCTTCTTTCATTTAAAAAAAATCTAGCGGTTGTCCTGATAGGTTCTTGTGCTTTAGATACTTCAAATATTACAAATTGCGGGCGGGCTCTTCGTTAATATCGACAAAAAATCCCATTTTTAAACAATTTGAATCATATCATCTGGTAACTGTTTTTTGTTTTTTACAATATATGTTTAAATCGTTGTTTGTTACATTGCTTGAAGTACATGATATATCACTTGTTTCTTGAACAGAACATTCTTCTACAGCTTCTACAGTTCTGTAACCATTTATTGATTACTTTATAATTAAAATAACAAGGTATGCAGCTAACGTCAACTCACTTGTGTACTACTACTCGACAATGCTCCTATATTTTTAAGTTTTAAGTTTTTTTTTTATTGTTTTATGTGATGCTGATTTTGGCTCTGTTTTTGTGTTTTTGCATTTTGTATGCCACCAAAAATAATGATATGTACCACCAGTGTTACATGTACTACAGATTAAGAACTGTTGTATCTAGATTACAGATAACCATTACAAATACTTATCTGTTTTTACTGTGTGAAAGTGAAAAATGTATCTTACTTGTGGTTTATTTTAGGTAGACAACTCTGAGAACGTACTTAAAGTTTTGAAGAGACTCTATTTCGAAAAAGAAATGTGCGATGTCTATTTTGTCGTGGGCCATAAGGAGTATGGTGCTCACAGAATCATTTTATGTGCCTCCAGTGATGTTTTTCACGTAAATATTGTTTATTATATATTTTTTAGATAGTTTAAAATACATAAATATTAAAAAACTAATAACACATCGCTCATATGGAAGAAAAATGTCACAGCTAAAAAACAACTTTTTTCAGGGGAGACAAAAATTAATTTTCTTGATCTTAATTTAACTGTAAAATTTTAAACAAGAACTGCTAAAATTTATAAATAAAAACTATGAATATGGATACGCGAATGTTTCTAATTGTGTAAGAAGCAAAACCAAAATAAACTATCCACAGAGAACGGTAGTTCTCACCAGTGGCGCACAACACCTCTACATGCGACACTATATATACACGAAATTTTCGATTTTCTAAACCTGACTGAATTGAAAATTAGGCCAAATCCCATCTTAAAGTTTAGGAAAAGACTCGTCCATCCATATGTTACTTCTCCATTTTGGTCCAAGAGTGTGGATTTTACGGCCCTTCCCATTTAAAGCCTGTTTTTCGTTCTCGTCCCCAAAACTCCCAAAAATTTCAAAAATTTAAGCCCGACCTTTGCGGCTTCTGATAGCACAGATCATTGCCTTTCCAACGCATGTTTAATTTTGAAAATCGGTTATACCATTCAAAAGTTATCGAGCTCAGAAATATGACTCAATTTTTATTTAAAAAATGGAAAATGTTTGTGGATATGTATGTATGTATGTATGTGTGTGGAAAAGTTAAACCGATCTGAATTTTTTTTTCTGTGTTTCAAGAGGGTGTGAGGGCCGATTCAGAACCGGTCTAATTTTTGACTTCTGACTACCCGTAAGTCAGCTAGAGGGCTAGGTAGATACAAAATAGCATATTTTTTGGGCGTATATATCTTAGGTTCAAGGAAAGACAGGAAAACCGCAAATACACCAAATCAATAGGGTTGAGTTAAGCTTTCAAATGGCGCTTAAGCGATCAAGCTGAGACATACACGTTGCTCACCATAGCCAAAAAACTGAAAAATTAAACTGTGAAAATTTTGGTTTTTCGTCAATTACTCAACATTTCAACCTACGAATTGCGCCAATAACTAAGCGTTTGTAGAAGGACTCAGGACGCGTCTAACGGTGTATACCTTATATCTGGGAAAATTCGAATTTTTAAGTTATAGGCTTCATAAGTATGATCAAATCTATTTATTATGTGAAAAACGGTTTTTCAAACTCAATAATTCCTGTAATACGTTCAGTTATCATACTCGATCTTGGATACATCAGATACTACTTATCAATACGTTTCAAATTCATGTTTAGTGATCAACATCAGGTAAGCCGTTCAGAAGTTATAGAGCTCCAAAAGTATAATTAGTCCAGGAACTGAAATTTTTCATATCGCAATTTTTACAGAATGGATAGATTTACTTGAAAATTTAACAATAAGTAGTGGATAGTCCAAGGATCAAAATCTATATGATGCCGAAAGACGCTTTTACCATGGGGTGGTTGCCACCTCATCTCGAGGGTGGAAATTTTTTTTTATATTTTGACCGCAAATGCTGGTAAAAATATTAATTATAAGCAAAAAATGTTCATTATACAATTTTTTGATAAAATGAATAGTTTTCGATTTATTAGTTATCGAAGCTGTTAGTTTTATATCGAAAAGATTACCAGATAACGGCAATTCTCGCCAGTGACGCAGAAATACACCTCCCTACACGCGACACTATTATATACACGAAATTTTCTAAATCTGACTGAATTGAAAATTGTGCCAACACCCATCTTCAAGTTCAGAAAAAGACTCACCCATTAATATGTCAACCATCCATTTTGGTCCAAGGGTGTCTACTTTACGGCCCTTCCTATTTAGGGTCTGTTTTTCGTTCTGGTCCCCAAAACTCCCAAAAACTTCGAAAAATTTAAGTCCGACCTTTGCGGCTTCTAACAGTACTAATCATTACCTTTTCAACGCATGTCTAGTTTTGAACATTACCAGAGAACGGCAGTTCTTGCCAGTGGCGCACACCCACACCCCCCTACACGCGACACTATATATACACAAAATTTTCGATTTTCTAAATCTGAGTGAATTGAAAATTGGGCCAACTCCCATCTTAAAGTTCAGAAAAAGGCTCACCCATTTATATGTCCACCATCGATTTTGGTCCAAGGGTGTAGATTTTACGGCCCTTCCTATTTAGGGTCTGTTTTCCGTTCTCGTCCCCAAAACTCCCAAAAAGTTTAAAAATTTAAGTCCAACCTTTGCGGCTTCTAATAGAACTGACCAGTACCTTTCCAACGCATGTCTAATTTTGAAAATCGGTTATACCATTCAAAAGTTATAGAGATTAGAAATGTGACTCAATTTTTATTTAAAAAGGGAAAATGTTTGTGGATATGTATGTATGTGTGTTTGAAAGTTAAACCGATTTGATATTTTTTCTCTGTGTTTAAAGATGGGGTCAGGGCAAATTTAGAACCGGTGTAGTTTGTGATTTTTGACCAACCATAAGCCAGCTATAGGACTTGGTAGGTACAAAACGGCATGTTTTTTGGGAGTATCTATATTCGGATCAAGAAGAGGCAGGAGAACCGCAAATACATCAAATCAATAGTGCTGACTTAAGCTTTCATTTGGTGTTTAAGCGGTTAGGATCAGACATACACACGGCTCAGTATAGCCGAAAAACTGAAAAACTAAACTTTGAAAATTTTGGTTTTTCGACAATTACTCAACATTTCAACCTACGAATTGCGCCAATAACTTAGCGGTTGTAGAAGGACTCAAGACGAATCTAACGGTGTATACCTCATATCCGGAAAAGTTCGAATGTTTAAGTTATATGCTTCATAAATATGATAAAATCTATTTCCTGTGGGAAAAACGGTTTCCCAAGCTCAATAATTCCTGTAATAGCTTTAGTTATCATACTTGACCTTAGATCCATCAGATACTAAGTACTGGTCAATACGTTTCAAACTCATGTTTACTGATCAAAATTGGTTAAGCCGTTTAGAAGTTATTAAGCTACAAAATTATAATCCAATTAACGATTATTCCCCAAATGGTTTATGTAGTTGTAGTGGTTAAGACGCTAAATTTGATCTGGCAACGGGCAATCCGACTTCATTTACCGGCCATCTCAATATTTTTTTTCATTCTATTTCGAATAGAGAAAAAATCTAGTGTACATTCGATGGACACTAGATAATTTGGGAGATAATGCAACAAAGGTGACCATTTATAAAGCTTGACGTGTAATAGAGGAACATTGCATTCAACTTCATACATTTAATTTATAAATAACTTTGAAAAACTCCTGATACAAGAATAAAAAACCGCTAAACGCCGTTAAAATGAGTGGCGCATAAAATATTCCAGCTACAAAAGATCTGATATGAATGTTACGTGGCGCGAAAATGGATTTTCATTTGATGCAAAACAAAATTCTAGTTTTATTTTAAAATATTTTTCCATAATATTTGCTAAATTTGAAGTAAACGCGCCACAAAAGAGTTTCAAAATTCAAACTGTATCAAAGTTACTCTTTTGTGGCGCGTTTACTTCAAATTTAGCAAATATTATGGAAAAATCTTTTAAAATAAAACTAGAATTTTGTTTTGCATCAAATGAAAATCCATTTTCGCGCCACGTAACATTCATATCAGATCTTTTGTAGCTGGAATATTTTATGCGCCACTCATTTTTACGGCGTTTAGCGGTTTTTTATTCTTGTATCTGATTTAACAAAGAAAAAAGATCAACATTTTGAGTTATGTCACTTTTCTTTTAAAATATTGGTCACTTTTTTAAACATTAACGGAAAATACCTAGGATACTTCTTGAAATATAACGGTTTTCAAAATAAATAACAATAGGTACATTTTCTTCGAACACCAGAACTCAAAAGTGTCATTGTTCTGGAATAAAAATATTCATTTTACTTCTTCTTCTTTATGTGCCGTCTTCTACCGAAGGTTGGCGACCAGGAGCAGATCTAGAAATTCTTAATAGGGGGGCTGGACTTCCCGAAAATGTTATTATTATTATTATTATTATCCAGATTTAGCCGTACGGCTCGCGCTCCCAGTATAGCTTGTAGTTGTCGTTTTCAAACATGTTGTCAGGGATGTATTGATAACAAGGGAGATGGTCGTTTTGGAGAAGTCCCAGTTTATTGGTAAATTCCTGGTGAATAATCTTTCCTCTGCTTCGGCAAATATCCTTCCTGATATCAACTAGTAGTTCAAATCATCCAGTTTTGCATTTTCTTATTTAGAAAAGTGGTTTATGCTCATTGCTTGCATTAAGCCGCGCTGTTTAATCTAATGCCCAAATTGAGCAATTTAAAGTAGATGTCTCGGCTTGCGTTTGACAATAAGTTCTAAAATTAGCAACCAGCTTTTTCAGCTGCTTGCCTATGCACCCTATGTCCTCTTCCTCCTCGATACCACGGTAATGTTGTTCTCTCTACTGCACTCAATGGATTGAGCTCTGGTACTACTATCTCTATCCTATCCTTTTCCGTGCTACTGAGCCCTAGGTGACAGTATGCTGGAGAGTATCTCCCAAAAATAAAATTTTCGTGTACATTATCTGGTCGTTGAAAGTGGTACAGCTTTCAGCATAGTCTATGTCTATACAGATGTTCATTCAGACCCAACTGTTATATGTATTCTAGAAGGTTCTTCGGTATGACTCCAGTAGTAGAGAGAATAATAGGTAGGTATTGTTTGGGTACTTCCAAATCTCTGTACTTGGCTGTCTTTTCATTATATTTGACACGCAGGTTATTGTTGTTAGGTATCGCCACATTAATTAGTGTTTTGTATCATGAATTTATTAACGAATGAGATCTGTTCTATTATATGCCACTGTTTAGTCTGCTGTCCCAGTAATTGTATTTCTCAAGCATACTCTCATGGACGTATTTCTAATATGGGAGATGGTTGGTTTGGAGAAGTCCCACTTTGATACCCTATCTGATATGCCTAATATACCTGATTTGATATACCTGATCTCTCAATGAAGGATATTTCCTACTGAGTCATGCCGTTCCTTATTCAGTTGCAGCAAACGCCTGGCATCCCCCGGTAAGATATTGGATGGTTCCTTGGGATTGACATCCATATCAGAAATTGTCGTTTTGGATCTGATTGTCTTTAAATACCGCTAGTTTTGCTACACCCAAACCGAATTACAACAGTGAATAAACTGTATTGAATGTTCCAATGTTGCCACATAATCTCGACCGTTGTGTGAATGCATTCGGACATACTGTTCATTGTTTAAAATGTGGAAACATATTGTTGATAAATTAATAATTCAAATCAAACACTCTGCGTAAAACAGTTACACAAAATGATAATTTGTAGCAGTGATGTTCCTTTGCTTACGTCGGGACAATTGTAAAACTGTAAAAAAATAATATTTAGAGACTAAGTACAATAGGGGGGTCTAAAGCCCCGTTGACCCCCTCTGTATCCGCGCCTGTTGGCGACCATCAAACGATAGGTTTCTCTGTTTTGTGCCGCATGTATTATGTTCGCAGCTTCTGGTATTTGAAACCATTCTCTCAAGTTTCTCAGCCAGGATTTCTTCTTTCTGCCCAAACCTCTTCTACCTTCATTCTTGCCTTCCACGATAAGCTTTAGCAGACTGTACTTATCATTACGGAACACATGGCCCAGGTATGACGCTTTCCCCCTTTTAACAGTTGTTAACAATTCCACCTCTTTACCCATTCGTCTCGATACCTCTGTGTTGGTCACTCTGCCTGTCCAAGGTATTCTCAGTATGCGTCGATACAGCCACATTTCTAGAGCCGCTAACTTCTTTATAGTTGCTGCTGTTAACGTCCACCCTTCTACTCCGTAAAGTAGCTTAGAGAGTATGTAGCATTTCGTGGCGCGCCATCGGAGGTTAACGCTTAGGTTGCGGTTGCTTAAGAGCTTTCTCATTTTTATGAATTTGGATCTTGCTATTTCAATTCGGATCCTAATCTCTACGTCTGGGTCCCACTTATCATTTACTGTATATCCCAGCTATTTAAATCGGTGTACTCTTTCAATACGTTCGGCTTCAATATTCAGGTAGATATGTTGAATGGTCTTTTTACTGATCACCATAAATTTAGTTTTCTTTCTATTGATCTTCAGTCCAGATCGGTTGCCAGTTGTATTTACTCTATTTAGCATCATCTGTAAATCTTCGAAGAAGAAGAGTTCTTACGTTCCATGTAGCTATCTTAACAGTATATTTTCTGATATTTTCATTTGTTTTATTTGTTTTATCCAGTCGCATATTTTCCACGCAAGGCCTGGTACCCACCGTTGCGTGGCCGGTCTCTGATTTCACATCGTCCAGCCCGGAAACTCGAGGACGCCGGTTGCTAATCGGGTAGCATGGCATATCATCTTTAAATCTCCTACTCCATTTCATTTCACTACCAAATGAATAATGACACTACCGCCATCTTCCGAAGTTTGAAGTAAACATCTATGCGACACTTTTCCTGGCAAAAGTATAGGAATTTTGGAGTCAATTTAACAAGTTAACGGGAATTATACAAACAACAGAGCATGTAGCGAATAGAAAAACAGCATAACAATACTCATTTTCAAAAAGGGAGAGAAAACACATCCAGAAAACGATAGGGGAATAACAGTGCTTAACAGCTCTCTCAAAGCATTCACAAAAACTATATTGGAAGAAACCACCAAAACTATAACCATACGGGAAGAACAAGGTTTCCGGAAAAATAAATCTACCATTGATGCAATATTTGTTATCAGACAGATAGCGGAACAATCCATAAAATTTAATAATATATGTGTTTTGTCGATAGGACCAAGGCTTTTGACAGAATGCGATTAAAGGATGTGTTAGAAATAATGGGAGAAAAAGGGCTAAGCCATCATAGACTAATTAACCTAGTACACGATATTAACAAACAATGTAAAACAAAAATAAGAGTAGGACATTTGACAACAGAAGACATAGTTATAAACACAGGAATCCGTCAAGGCGATTCACTGAGCCCTTTCATATTTAATTTAATGGACAAAATAATAGAAAACCTTCCCAAAACAGCTGGATTTAAGATGGTAACACATTCTTTAGAGTCGTTTGCTACGCTGACGATGCTGTCCTTATCGCCGATTCTGAAGACAATATCCAAAGGCTACTGCATGCATTTAATGCTAAAGCTAAAGAACTAAATAATCGGCGGGCTGAAAAGTTCGTAGGCTGACACATAGATGGCGCTACTAGTATTAAATCCATATCATTTTTAGTCAGCCCTAACATTCAAAAGATGCGTTTATAAATTTGACAGCTGTCGAACTATTAATTTAAAAGATATAGCATTTTAAGTGAAGCAACTTATGTTAGTTTAAAAAAAAAATGGATAAAAAGGAATTTCGCACCTTAATAATTGATTGCTTTTTGGCGAAAAATACTGTTGAAGCCAAAGCTTGGCTTGATAAACAATATTCAGAGTCTGCACCAGGAAAATCAATCGTTGGGAAATAGTTTGCTAAGTTTTAATGAGGCGAAATAAGCACCGAGGACGATGCATGCAGTGGACCCCCAAAAAGGCTGTTACCGATGAAAACATAAAAAAGTCCACAAAATAATTTTGGATGACCATAAAGTGAAGTTGTTCGAGAAAGCTGAGACTGTAAAGATATGAAAGGAACGTGACGGATATATTGTGCATGAATATTTGGGTATGCGAAAGCTCTGTGCAAAATAGGTGCCGCGAGAGCTCACAATCGATCAAAAACAACAACGAATTGGTGTTTCAGAGAAGTATTTGAAGCTATTCAATCGTAATAAAACCGAATTTTTGCGTCGATATATTACAATGGATGAAATATGGCTCCATCATTTCACACCAGAGTCCAATCGACAGTCTGCCGGGTCGACTGCACCTGATTAACCGACTCCAAAGCGTGGAAAGACGCAACAGTCGGCTGGCAAAGTTATGGCATCAGTATATTGGGATGCGCATGGTATAATATTCATCGACTATCTGGAAAAGGAAAAAACAATTAACAGCGACTATTACATTGCGTTATTGGAGCGTTTGAAGAACGAAATCGCGTAAAAATGGCCCCATTTGAAGAAAAATAAAGTGCTGTTTCACCAAGACAACGCACCGTGTAACAAATTACTGAAAATGATGGCAAAATTTCATGAATTGGGCTTCGAATTGCCTCCGCAGCAACCGTATTCACCAGATATGGCTCCCGGCGACTACAACCTGTTAGTTGACCTCAATAGAATGCTCGCTGGAAATTTAGCACCAATAAAGAGTTAATCGCTGAAACTGAGACTTATTTTGAGGCTAAAGACAAATTGTATTATAAAAAAGGTATTGAAAAGTTGTATGACTGCCATAATCGTTGTATCACCCTCGAAGGTAACTATATTGAATAATAAAATCAAATTTTATCAAAAAAAATGTCTTTCTATGTTAGCCTACGAACTTTTCAGTCCGCCTGTTATGCTCATCAACACTGAGAAGACTAAGTGCCTAGTAATTTCCAAAGAACCGATAAGATGCAGATTAGAAATTGACTCCAAAACTGTGGAATAGGTGAATCATTTCAAATATCTTGGAGCGGATATAACAAGCTATGGAAATCTCTCAAGAGAGGTCAGAGAACAAACAATGAAAGCAGTCGGGATGCCTGAAAGAAATCTTATGGAAGAAATCTTAATATCTAAATATTGAAAGCAAAGTCAAAATATGTAAAACAGCAATAAGACCTATTATAACATATGCTACAGAAACAAGACCAGACACAAATAGAACGTTACAAATGATGAGAACACTAAGAAGTATACAAGGAAAAACTGCACGTGACAGAATAAGAAGTGAAGACATCAGACAAAACTGTGGAATACAGGATATAGGAAGGTGGGTCAGACAGAGACGAAGATATTGGAACAAACATATAAAGAGAATAGAAGACAGCAAACTCGTTAAAAGTGCTACTTCTGCTAACTCAACTACCAACAATACTTGTTGGGTGCATTTGAGAATAAGATTCAGGTCGACAGCATTTATACTGATTTCTCTAAGGCATTTGACAGGGTTAATCATAACCTGTTGGTTCATAAACTTCATGCATCTGGCTTTGGTGAACCCATTGTTAATTGGATTAAAAGCTTTTTGATGGGACGTACACAACAAGTTCGTATCTCCATTGTAGTTCTGGTGTCCCACAAGGGTCTCATTGTGGTCCCTTGCTCTTTAACTTGTTCATTAACGATATTGGTAAGGTTATCAAAAACTCACACTTTCTACTATTTGCTGATGATTTTAAGTTATTTCGTTACATACATGATATATCAGATAGAGATCTCCTGCAAGATGATGTTAATAATATATGTTTATGGTCGAAAAAAAATGGTTTAAGCCTAAATCCGACTAAATGTTCATGTATTTCATTTGGTCGTATAAATAATCTAACACAGTGTTTCTCAACCTTTTTCTTATCAGGGGCCGGTAATACTTAGGATAATTTTTAGCGGACCAATAATTTTTTCAAATATGTATTACCTACATGTTTAGTAAATTATTATTGAAAACTAAAATTACAAAAACTATTTTCACAAAATTTTTAACAGTTTAATGTCATTGTCTGTTTCTTCTGTATAACAGTGTCCATTTCGGGTTGTAAATTGGTTAGTGCTAATCGAAGTCACGTGTTTATCGACAACCGATTCCGCGCTTTGTTTTTAGTTGTTGTCATTGTCGAAAATCCCGCTTCACATAAATATGTTGTGGCAAAAGGGAGCAACATCTTCATAGCCTGGTTGTGAAGACTGGGATATTCTTCTTTTATTTTGATCCAAAATTCATTGGATGTCATTGTCGAAAAATTTACCTTTAACGTCAAATCAGAATCCAATTTTAAAATATGTTGTGTCCCTTCATTGTTTAATTGAAGAGTTTCATATTCTATGAAACGACTGACGAAAAGCTAAAACGATGGAAAGAATATATGGAAGAGCTTTTCGACGATGAAAGAGGAAGCCTACAAGACATATCTTTCGAAAACAGGGAAACAAGTGTAGAAATTACAAAGGAAGAAATATTGTATGCACTAAAAAACACCAGTAACGGAAAAAGCCCGGGGCCAGATCAACTGCCTATTGATATTCTTAAAATAATAGAAAATGAGTACATAGATGTCCTCTTAAAGCTATTTAATGAAATTTATCAGTCGGGTAACATACCCAATGAATGGTTGACCTCAACATTTATTTGTCTCCCAAAAAAGAAAAATGCTAGAGAATGCACCGACCACCGTACCATAAGCCTGATGTCTCACACACTTAAAATGTTTTTAAAGATCATTCATAAACGCATTTACCAAACACTTGATATGGATATTGAAGAAACACAATTTAGATTCCGTAGAGGCGTAGGTACCCGTGAAGCTCTCTTTGCATTCAACGTACTAATCCAGTGATGCTTGGAAGTGAACCAGGATATGTACGTCTGTTTCATAGATTACAATAAGGCTTTCGATAAAGTCCGCCACAAACAGCTAATGGACGTCCTCAAAGCAAAACAAATACAATCCAATGACCTTCGAATTATAACAAATCTATAATCTATATTATAAACAGCAAGCACACATACGCATTAACGAACACACATCAGAAGAGTTCGAAATTAAAAGAGGAGTGCGACAGGGGTGTGTATTGTCACCACTACTATTCAATGCATACTCTAAAGAAATTATGAAAAGAGCTCTTGAGGGAGAAACAGCAGGACTAAAGGTAAATGGAACGCCAATTAACAACATTAGATATGCGGACGATACTATCATAATAGCAGACAACCTTAAAGACCTCCAAAAGCTAATGAACAAGATAGTTGAGTATGGAGAAGAATATGGATTATCAATAAACATCAAGAAAACTAAATTTATGAGGATATCAAAAACCCAAAATAATGATGAAAGCCTGTCAATTAAAGGTAAAACTTTAGAACAAGTAGAAAACTATAACTATCTTGGCACAATAATTAATCACACAAACGATTACTCCAAAGAAATCAAAGTTCGAATAGAGAAAGCAAGAACAAACTTCAATAAAATGAGAAAGGTACTTTGTGCAAGAGAACTGAAATTAGACTTGAGAGTTAGGCTGGCAAGGCGTTACATTTTTTCGACTCTGCTTTACGGGATAGAAGCATGGACTCTTAACGCATCGACTACTAAAAAGTTGGAAGCATTTGAACTGTGAGTGTATAGAAGAATCCTGAAGATATCATGGACCGAGCATATAACAAACAACGAAGTCATGAGAAGAGTCAACAAAAGACTGGACATATTGGAAACCATCAAGACACGAAAGCTGCAGTACCTGGGGCATGTTATGCGTAATGAGAGATACAACATACTTCAGTTGATTATACAGGGGAACATCCAGGGCAAGAGAAGTGTAGGAAGGAGACGAATTTCGTGGTTGCGTAACTTGAGGGAATGGTACGGATGCACATCAACCGAACTGTTTAGAGCAGCAGCATCTAAGATCAGAATAGCCATGATGATTGCCAACCTCCGTCGCGGAGATGGCACGTGAAGAAGAAGAAGATATTCTATGAGAGGATTTCTTCTTCTTGTTCTTCTTCTTGTAATAGGACTATGTCCTGTTTCTTCTGTTACAGTCTCTGCTGCGATCCGGAGCTCCAGCTCTCGTACCATCGTTTTTGGGTCGCTTGGCGTTGGGCTTCTGTGTTTTCGCCCATTGCGCCATAAGTTCAGGGTCCATCCGATCTATGTGGTCTGTTCACATGCGTCGTCGTGCTCTTGTCCATCTCACTACGTCTTGAACGCCTAGCTCCCTCAATGTGTCTTCGTTTCGTATTCTATCTCTGAGTGTGATACCTCTTATGGATCTTAGGGTTTTCATCTCTGTTATTCTGATTATTTGTTTGGTCTTTGTTGTCTCGGCCCTTGTCTCAGCTGCGTATGTCAGTACGGGTCTAACACATGTCTTATAAATGCGGACTTTGCTTTCGCTGCTCCTATATTTATTCCGCCAGATTATATCCCTCAGGAAATCAGATATTCTCGCTGCTTTCGTTACCTGCTGTTTTGTTTATTGCCACAGATGCCTGTCGCTAGATATTTCCACACCCAAATATCTACAATCCATTACCTGTTCGATTATATGGTCGTCCACTACTAATTTACATCTAATTGGGTTCTTGGATATTACCATCGATTGGGTTTTTTTCTCTGTGGATAGTGTCAGGTTATACTTTTCGGCGGTTATTTTGAATTTTTGTAGTAGGCGTTGTAAGTCATCTTCGTTTTCGGCTATTAAGATTGCATCATCTGCGTAGCAAGTATTCTCATGGTTCGGTTACCCATTTTGTATCCCTGATTCATTTTGTTAACACTACAAATGAAAGGATTTGTATTATCGATAAATTACTCTCAAGTACGTACACCGATGCCTGTGGGAAAATGCTTTTCAAACCCATCATACAATGCTTGTAAATGGATACAAATTGTTGCATTACGTTTTATATAATTTAATTCTTTTTTGGTATTTAGGAAATCTAAGTAAGCGGAGAATATTTGACAATTATTTTGTTTAACTTGCGTTAACCAACACTTAATCTTTTTCTTAAAAGCATCTATTTTGCTGTGCAAATTAAATATATCTGTTGTACTACCCCGAAGGTGAAGACTTTAATTTAAATCGTTAACGTAAGAAAATATGTCGCTCAGATAGGCCAGTTTTGCGACCCATTCTGTAACGGAAAAATAATTCGATAATGAAGATTTTTTTTCATTTAGAAATATTTTCACTTCTGTTCGTAATTCAAATATTTTTGTCAATACTTTGCCCCGAGACAACCATCTTACTTCAGCATGAAGTAATAGTTATTAGTTGTAGTTACAAGTAGTGTTCTGCCCCTACTTCTTGGCAAAGTCTTGCAAATAATCTTGAATTTAAATCGCTGTTATTATTAAAATTCACGATTTTTATAAATTCGCAAAAGAACATCATTTAGTCCTGGTGACAAATTTCTCGTTGCTAAATGTTGACGATGTATGACACAATGTGTAATGATGAGATCTGAGGACGAAACTTCTTGAATTTTTTTAGCAACACCACAGTGCTTTCCTGTCATATTAGCTGCTCCATCAGTGCACAGGCCAACGAACTTCTTCTGTTGGATGTCACTGTCTCAGAGCGTGAAATTCGCGGGGGGTTTGCAAATGCAACATATTTTCTGCGGACCGGCAAAATTTTTCCACGGACCGGCGCCGGTCCATGGACCGGCGGTTGAGAAACACTCATCTAACAGCTAATAGATATGTTCAATGATGTACTCTTGGATTCAGTTACTAAGATTAAAGATTTGGGTGTATTATTGGATTGTGCATTGACATTTAGAAGCCATTATCTTAAAATTAAGGAAACAGGATTTCGCAATCTTGGTTTTATTTATCGCAACAGTCATGATCTCTCACCTACTGTATTCAAATTACTGTACTGCTCTCTAGTGCGCCCAGGACTTGAATACTGCTCTGTTGTTTGGTCTGCATTTCATCAAGTCTACGTTGATGGATTGGAGAGCGTTCAGCGGAAGTTTCTAAGATCTTTAGCTTATAAAGCACATACTAATATAAGAAATACTGAAAATTTCGTCATAGATTATTCTGGAATAATGTCTCAATTTAACATTGCTTACACTGAAGAACCGCAGGTTGAGAGCGGATATGTTGTTTCTATTTAAAATTCTAAACAATGCTATTAATTGTCCCTCGTTATTGGATAATGTGTACTTAAACACAATACATAGAACTCGACACACTGCACTCTTTTATATTCCTTTTCATAGGACTGAGTATGCTCGTCATTTTCCCTTGTCGAGAATGCTCAGCTTTTGCAATGACATGCTACTTGATCCATTCTGTCCAAACATTAATATCTTCAAAAGGCAGCTTGGGAGTTTAATGATTTAAATATGTGATATTTTTCATCTTCTGTGATTTGATATACTGTGTTATTTTACAAATTTTATTGTTTAATTGTCTTTTATTCGTTGATTTTTTGATGTTTTTTATACATGATCTTTACTTTTACTATTTTTTTTTGTATTCTTTTGTAAATGGTCCTACCGTTGAAATAAATAAATAAAAATAAATAAAAGCGCAAAAACGAATATCCCAGTAGGTAAAAGACCACAGGGAGACCACCAAAACGATGGCTAGAATGCTGGACCTCATCGTCTGGGGAAGACTTGATTGCAATGAACAGGCAGGAGCCTACTAGCATTATCGATCATGCTAGAAAGACGAACTGGAATTATGCATTTTTTCAGTTGTGTCACTTTTTTTCCGGACGAGCGATATGTTTAGTATGATATTTTCTAACCAATATATTGTTGTTATAGGTAATGCTTATGCGTCCAGAGTGGTCAGAATGCCACGAAAGTAGAATCGAACTTCAAGAAATGTCTGTATGTGAACCAGTCTTCCCAATGTTTTTAGAGTATTTTTATACAGGAAAAATTATGATTACACATACTAATGTCATGCCTATTCTGGCTTTGGCAGATAAATACATGGTAAAGGTTAGTATTAATGTTGTTCTAGCTAGAACTGTTTCTTTGTAGTCAGTTTTCCTTTTCAAATATCTTAGGGAGTAAGTAATAAATTGAGAAGTATAGTTCTACAAGCTATCTAAGAGATTCATTATTGTTCAAATCGATAAGCATTTATTTGAACAGGGCTTCCAGCAAAGGCAGAGTACGACTAGTTCACAGCAAAAACTATTTATTGTCTAGTGTAAGTTCTGTACCTTGGAAGAAGAAGGGCCAAAGTCCAATTTCTTACTTTTGAGTAATTCCACTTATTAGGTTTCTCGCTCTTAAAATTCGTTGTCTTCCTTAGGGTATTTTATATACAGGTTTTATTTATTGCAGCTGTATTTGTATAACAAGGACCATTAGTGGTGTGAATTTTTTTTTCAAAATTTAGTAGAAATGTTATTTTAGGTGGATATTGGCCTTTTTCAATTTACCGTATAATATTTTGGTTTGGACTATGGCCCTTTTATTATGCATCTGTGCCACTCACTCTCTTGACTTACATGGTTAATGAAATCATAATTTCGATTACTAATAAAATGTATTCAAGAGAAACTTCTAATTTTACAAAGTATGGGTATTATTAATAATAATAATAATAAAAAATAATGATAAAGAACAAAACACTATTATTTTTAGCTGTCAGAATAAGAAAAATCATCTCCTTCGTGTGCTGGAAAATCATCTAAGTTTCCTTTAGAATAGCTAATTTCTTCATGAAATCGTCTATTGTATTGACTGATGTAGGGCAATAGTTCCTTAAGGCTTTCACTTTAGGTTCAGGTAATGGTAGGGGTTCGCTATTAATGGGCGCCAATAAAAAATCTATTTTGCTTTCTCGTTTTCGAAGTGATCCTCTCCTAAGATCAACTTTTTTGAATTTCGTGGCATCGAAGTTAGTTATTATAGTTATTCGAAGTTATTATAGAAAAAAACAAATGCCTCTTTTGTGAATTTTAGCCACTTGATTTGAATCCATGGTATTACTTCACCTTCTTCGTTCTTTTTCCTGTGAACAAGCTTGTTAGTCAATAGCTTCCCAAACTTTATAAAATCAGTTTGATTCATTTTGAGGACATTTAAAGCGGATTTTCTCTGTACACTCCTAATGAAATTGCACCAGTCATGTGGTACCTCAATGTCCATTGTGGTTTTCTTTTTTTGCCTCTCAATTGAGGCATGAATTGTATCTTCTTCCATGTGTGTGTGTCAAGGCTCCATAAACTTATAATTAATTTCAGTTACGGAGCCTTTTTCTTGCATAAGAGTACAAAATATTGTTATTAAGTAAATGTTCTTACTTTGTCCCGAGCATGAGCCGCTGTAAAAATTTATCTTTGTTATAGATTCTGGTAAAGAACACAAATCATCATTTGCAAACACAAATCAACACTTTTCCAAATCAAAAGAAGCTGTAACTGTTGCTCCATCCCTTTTGGAACTTTCTTTATCTGCTGCTTTCATTGAGTAAGTTTTTAATGCGAGAAGCAAATGGTTCTCTTTTTGTTTTTCCAGCGTCGCTCTTTCTTCCTGTTATTGCTCATTAACCTCCTTTAGACTAGCTAAGGATTTGAGACTAAATTAATCCTCTCACACTTATAACATGTGTCGTTAGCAGGATGATGAAAAGACAGGTTATATTCTTAAATATATGTCTGTACTGTCATTCCAGTTGTCCAGCAATGCTAACTCTTCATCTGACGAAAACGTCTTATCAGTTGGGTAATACCTTTCACAAAAATTGCACTTAGGTTTGATTCTGTAATTTAATAAATTTTTCAAATGGTGTTATTTCCAAAACAAGTAGAAGGGCCAATCTGCACATTGGCTTAGCTTATCCTGCGTATTGAAAGGGCCAAAGTGACACATTGGCCTTTATAAAATTCAGCTAGTTGGCACATTGGCCGTTAAAACAGATGTTTATTTTTTAAATGATCAATTTTAGGAGATTGGCCGCTTTACTACTGAAAGTATGAAAAAAGACATGAATATTGGTACCATAAGCTAAAAACAGCAATTTTTGGAGATTGGCCCTTATTCTTCCAAGATACAGAGTTATGTAACATGCAGTTTGTATCGAATTTCATCATTACCAATTGTTACAGTTAAGAATTGCTCTTTACAATATATGTATTGGATAGAATTAACAAGGTATTGAAAATAAATACCTAGGTAACGAACAGTATTTGGTGTCACATGTTTTAAACCAATTCTTGAATAATTCTGATGTGATATCATCATGGTAGTCGATACAGAACTCCTTAATGTTTGTGGAATAAAACCATTTTTTGTTCCAGCATGTATTATGATAATGCATTTGCCTTTAGTTGTTGGAGCTTTTGTTGTGCAACGGCCAGAAGAATCTACCTGACCATAATTTGTAATGTCCTGGGTTCTCTGCATTCATGAATTTGAATTAAGAATTATATCTTTTATTTTAGTAGATGAGCAGATTCCATAACCACTTTTCATTTACAGATCTTTCGTATTGTAAAGCCATTTTTTAAAAGACATTGTCTTACTGTCTCACCAGAACACTTGAGTCCTGTGTCATATTTCTGCAATATTTACATGATGGTTTTTAACATGGGAATCATCCGTTCTTCATACATGTATAGCGATACGCTTTAATTACTATTTTTGCTAATTTTAATTTTAATATTTTTTCTCAAAACGAAATAATACGGGTCATATAAAGTCACCGTTATTATACAAACCAGACGCTAAGAAAGACATGGTTTTACGAAACGAATGCATCCCCTGACCATATGTTTTTGGAGTGTCAGTTTAACAAACTGAAGTCTCCATAAATTAATTACCATATCAGACCATTATGTCAACTACTCACTTTGGGACATGCATTCCTTTTTAAAACTGCAGAAGTGTGTCTGTTTTTATGCGTCAGATCGGAGCGATTTATTGTCCTCTCCGGACCATATTGTAGAAAGGCATAACATCGATAATAGGTTGTGGCTTTTCTTAACAGTCTATTCACAGCGTGCAACCGAGGCACTACTCGCTAACGACCGACCCTTTTCCGAGGTCTAACTAAGCAACACCTTTTTGTTACCAAAATAAATAAATTTTTTTTTTCTGTTCGTTGTTAACTTATTTTTATTATTTCTAATTAATTCCGTCAACTCACACCTGCCGGAATACATGGTATAAATTTTTCTTCCACATCATTCTCGTCCAATTTTTTAAAAATATTTACTATAGTCTTTTCTTTTTATTCTACTTATTATCGATTTAGGTATTTGATATGGACCACACTGTCTGCACTGGTCTGAGGTAGTGTTAAGGTCGCCCCTTCCTTCACTGCATTCAATTTGGAAAGTCGTCGAAAGTAGTGTAAATGTCAAATGTAACTGTCATATATTTTCACATATATTTTTTTGTGTCAACTGACAAAATATTTCGTTTTAATGGTCTTTTAACACTTATGTCTTTAGGCTTTATTATTATCAACAACTTCACAAGAAGTCTTCCTACAGACAAAACATTTATAAATATACCACAATTTTGCTTCCTTACTGAACAAATTCAAACAAGTAAATAGGTAACTTACAAAATTATTTTAAAATGATTTTAGTCTACCTGGTTTGTAATCCCCTAGTAAAAAAGTAACTATTACGATTTTCAATAATGCAATAAAATCATTCTAAGAAACTGTTTCATTTAACAAACTAAGTTCTCAATCCAGTAGTACAGAAAACGACAATATCGTTCTCATACCACTAGATTGACAATAGATGGAAACTCTCTGGTTACTACCTCCGCGACTTTCAAAAATTATAAGCCATACGGGTGCCGAGACGAACATTAAGATGAGGGAATTTTAAATAATTCACGTCCCATCTGCTCAGCGTGGTAAAGTTCCAACGAGAAGGTTTCCTAAGTATTCCACAAAAGAGTAAATGAATTAAAAATGTACAAACATTTTCAATTTCTTTGCAACCTGAAAATGCAGCAGCATTATACTCTAGTTAAATCGAAGAGTGCAGGAAGAGTCTATACCGGTTTCGGGGCTTTTTTGCCCCTCATCAGTAGTCCCATATCCTCTTCTCTCCAATTAAACCAGGTACCTCGATCTGTGCCTTCCCAGATTGCAAAGAAAGAAATGTCACGGATATCGTAGCGACATCTGCTAAGAAACAAACTAAGTTCTCAATCCAGTAGTACAGAAAACATCAATAAATATCGTTCTCATACCACTAGATTGACAACAGATGGAAACTGTCTGGTTACTACCTCCGCGACTTTCAAAAATTATAAGCCATACGGGTGCCGAGACGAACATTAAGATGAGGGAATTTTAAATAATTCACGTCCCATCTGCTCAGCGTGGTAAAGTTCCAACGAGAAGGTTTCCTAAGTACTCCACAAAAGAGTAAATGAATTAAAAACGTATAAACATTTTCAATTTCTTTACAACCTGAAAATGCAGCAGCATTATACTCTAGTTAAATCGGAGAGTGCAGGAAGAGTCTATAATGGTTTCGGGGCTTTTTTGCCCCTCATCAGTAGTCCCATATCCTCTTCTCTCCAAGTTAACTTTCACTGATGCGGGTGTGGTTTAAAATTGTAAATGCTATTTAATTGCCTAAAGTCAGAGACACCCCCTAATATTACTAAAAACGAAACTAAACTAACATACATGCTAATAACTAGTAATGAGGTTATAATGACGGTTTATTTATAATCCCTTTGTCATTCTCGATTTGCATTGCTCTCCTTAACTTTACGCTTTTAATTTGGACACAGGTTTTCGTGTGAAATTTAGACACTTTATTGAACAGATAAAAATAATCCCCAAAAGGGTAACAATTTAACAATTCGAAGTTTTATTTCCAGAGAAATAAAACCTGTAATGAGGCCAAGTTTCTGGTTACGTCTATTCGTGGTTTTTATTACTTGCAAACCAAACGAATGATAAATAAAAGAAGACACGGAGACTACGGTGAGGTCTAAAAATTGCACCTCACTACCTGACCTCATGGTCAAATTCCAACGAAAACTCGGTCCCGATACTCAGTTAGAGGACTGGTCCCTCTAGGGTCTTCAGAGGTAGTCATATATACATCCTCTGAGGATATCTAATGAGAACGAACTGAAATAAAAGACGCCTCTTGATTATATAAGAAATATCTGAAAAAATATATTTATATAGCTAGTAGCTGAGACTACGGGCAATTAACGTACCTACTTTAAACCCGTACCTGGACTTCTCAAACTGATATGTATATTTAGATTTCTTGTTGATGAAATTTCACACCTCAGAACAATAGTACTGCGCTGAGCTGAATATTCCTGACTCTCTTAGATAGCTTGTTAGACTATAAATCCTTTGTTTGATGCTTTCCAATTCAAGTTGAAAGTTTTTTTTGTAATTTACATTTTATTCCCAAAAAGGTATTTGAAAAGGTCAGTATTAACATAAAGAAGACACTCCTGTATATTAATAATTTATTTAATTTTCTTTTTTAGAGCTTATCACGAATATGCATTTCTTATATGTGTAAACATGTCCCTCATGCAGTATACCACAACCAGTTGTTCTCTTGGTGGCAGTATGCAACAGCTTGTGGCCATAATGTAGTGTTTGAAACGTGCCAAAATTACATCAAGAGGAACTTTGAGATTGTTGCCAACACTCCAGACTTTTGTAACTTTGATATCAATATGTTCTCTCACATTCTGGAACAAAATGATATAGTCGTTCATAATGAAATTGTTTTATATAACTGTGCCGTTAGATGGTTAGATTTACAGAGGATTAAATTGTACCAACATGGATTGACTTCTGAGGAAATTGAGACAGAATTTAGATTATTGACTGAAAAAATCCTGACTTACATTAGATTTCCAATGATGAGTCCAAGAGAATTGGCAGATCTGGTTCTGTCACCTGTGCTAAAGCTGCATAAAGAGTTCTATATGGACAGAATGTCTATTAGTATGAACTACCATTCTGGTTATACAGAACTAATCAAACAATATTTCAATACAGATGAAGGCAAAAGACTGTTTACTCCTAGATTATATACCTGTGATAGCTGTAGTGCCCTTTTGACAATAGACAACTTCAACAGCATTCCAAATTACCATACTAGCACCTTTGTTTTTTCTTCTTGTCTCTCCACAGCAGAACATCAATCAGGCAATATCAACGAATGGCTGGTTGATCTATATCCAAAAGGTGTCTGGTTCAAAAAATGTTTCCTGATCGTATGGCAAGGCACATTAGAGGTCCCGGAAGAGATATTAACAACAGTGAGGCTCTCTCTAACAAGCAGAGAGCTATCAGAGTCAACTTCGAGGGTCAAAATATCAGTTCTGATATATGGAATGCAAGGAGGAGTGGAACATGTTATGGAAGTAAAGGAAGTTATTCACCATTTTAGCGATCAAGAAAGGACAGTGAATATTGACAATCTTATTCCTTTCTATGAGCTGAATAAGCAGGCTGCTTCACAAGACCAAAGTGAGCCTGTTTATCTTGTAGGACCCAACAGGGACTCACTGAAGCTGAATTTGGTGATTGCTCCTGTTACCTAGCACATAGTGTTTATGATTAGGAATATGAGAAAGTTGAATATATGTAATATACCTAAAAGTTACATTTACAAAAATTTATTGTTAGATGCCTAAATAAAGTTGGTATTATTTTTAAAGATTTTATAATATTAAAACTACTGACAAGATTACTATTATTCTGCATAGCCTCATATTTAAAAGCCAATATTAAATGTTAGCCATACTATGTTATCTATTGTTTGTTTTTTAACCAAGAGGAGTGATTCAAATTTACCACGCCGTAATGCTTGTTTCTAATTGGTCCAACCGCAGGCAAGTTTACTCCACTGTTATTAAATTTTGACACTAATGACATTTATGAAATTTTGACACTGTCATTTTATAGGTTAATTAAGTATATCGGCGATTTTTTGTTTTCTGCATTATTCCTTTAATTTTTAGATTTTTAGTCTACTATTATTTAAAAACAGTTGTTTTTAGAACTCTTTAGCGATGTGCTAGTATAATATAATATGTATGGATTATCATCGAAAGCTGATGCGGTCAACGAAAAAAGAAGATGAATTTGGTGACTTTTCTAGGGTGTGAATCTGTCTTTTTAGTTTACTCCTCTTGGTTAAAAAATCAACTATAGTATAGTCGGTTCGCTAAACTCAGACACAACTGGCTAGTGATTTTTGAAGATCATTTTTTTGTTTTTGGCCAATTTTGCCAAAATTGGCAAAATTACTAACTATTTAGTAATTATTAACTATTTAGTAATTATTTTTTTTGGCCAATTTTAAGAAATTGGCAAAATTACTTACTAAAATCACTAGCCAATTGTGTCCGAGTTTAGCGAACCGACTATACTACGTTTTACTAGGATTGACAGACACTTTTTCTCTGTTGCATCACCTAGTAAGGATATTTAATGTTCTTTGGAGACGCACTCCATCAACAGCATTATTATGATATTGCAAGAAGAACGATTGCCGGAGAAATGAAAGGAGTGTTTCTAGAGAAGTTTTTTTACATGCTGTATGCAGCAAACCGTGCTGGATCCGCAAACGTGTCAAATTCGAAAGAGGTTAACTTGCCATTCTATCGCGCTAGCAGGTAGAACGTGCCACAAGGGCGATTGAATGGGACAAGAGATAAAAAAATTGTTGAGTCGTATAATAAATAGACAAGTGATTGTGGAATCAGTGCAAGAGGACATAATGGAAGTAGAAGATGAGCCAACTGATCCAGAGCCCGTGAATTTTACTTTAGAACAAGAACTTGAGATTGAACTGAAACGAGAAAGAAAACTTTTATAAAAAAACTGGTTCCTAAAAAGATTACGAAAAGATTTTGAAAAAGGAAATGACCGTTTATGAGACCAAAGGAGTGAAAGGCGATTATTTCTCCAAGGTTTATGACTCTTTGATGACCTTAAAACCGACCATCGTAGAGGTCGGGAAGGCTTTCTCTTCAAGTCAAAGTAGGTTAGGCAATAAGACGATAGATAAAATATGTTTTTTACAGTCTCATTTTAAAAAATCTAAATCATTCATGTTTGTGTTTACAAATTTAGAATGCAAAAAAACCTCGTCCTCAGTAAACCATGGAAGGAAAACATTACTTAACTTGTGTCAGCTCAAAATTGCTTTCAATGAAATTTGCTTCAAATGAACTACTCTTACAACAGATAACTTCATTGGAAAAAATTTCATTCGTGACAATTCTCAGCAAACACTAGCAAATTCCTAAGTTACACTTCCATGGCTTACAGAGGATGGTTTTTTTTGGAATCTCATGATAACTCCATCTGTGGAATGTAGCATTAGCCTCTTTGAATGTGGGTTCAGAAGAAACATATCGACGATCTACCATACTACAAATTCTGGAAATACCATGGCAGTTACTGGTACCAAGATTTACTGGGTATTCCAATTCCCTGAGTTACTGGTTATCTGGCAATATGTAAAAGTTGGGATCAAAGAAAAGTACTAGTAGACTAGGATTTTTTCCTGGCTATCCAATGGTGACCTTTACATTGACCTTGACCTTCTTCTTCTAGAGTCTAGGGTTTCGAGGGCTTTCGGCATTACATTGATATAAACAGATTACTCATGGGTTTTTAGGATCGCTAAACACGAATATGCCATCAGAATTGATCTCCGGAGGACGTGGTGGCCAGGGCCACTGCAAGGGACGTCATATTCTAGAGTTTCGATGATTTTCGGCATTTAATTGATGCCAATGAATTACTGGAGGGTTTTTTGAGGTCGCTAAACACGAATATGCCACCAGAACCGACTCCCGGCGCACCTTGTTTCCAAGGTCAATGAAAGGGGCTCCTGGAGTTTCGAGGGTCTTTGGTACTACATTAATGTAAACGGATAAG
Source organism: Diabrotica virgifera virgifera (assembly GCF_917563875.1). Classification (NCBI taxonomy): domain Eukaryota; kingdom Metazoa; phylum Arthropoda; class Insecta; order Coleoptera; family Chrysomelidae; genus Diabrotica; species Diabrotica virgifera. Next base: position 254,401,180 of record NC_065443.1, read on the forward strand.
TTATAGGTGTTTGGGGTTGCTGAACACAAATACTTGATCAGTACAGACACAGGAGCACCTGGTGCGTAAGACAGGTTATCTTCTGGAGTTTCGGAGGAATCAAATGGATTACTCTTAGGTTTTTAACTCCAGAAGATAACCTGTTTTAGACACCAGGTGCTCAGAGTCTGTGCTGATCACGAATTCGTGTTCAGCAACCTTAAAAATCTATAACTAATCCGTTTGCATTAATGTAGTACCAAAAACCCTCAAAACTCCAGGAGCGCCTTTCATTTACCTTGGAAACCAGGTGCTCCGGGAGTCGGTTCTGATGGCATATTCGTGTTTAGCGACCTCAAAACACCCTCCAGTAATTCATTTGCATCAATTAAATGCCGAAAACCATCGAAACTCTAGAAGATGACGTCCCTTACAGTGGCCATGGCCACCACGTCATCCGGAGGTAAATTCTGATGGCATATTCGTGTTTAGCGATCCCAAAAAACCATGTTCAATCTGTTTATATCAATTTATTGCCGAAAACCCTCGAAAGGTGAAGGTCAAAGTAAAGGTTGGGTATCCAGGAAAAATCCTAGACTACTAGTACTTTTCCTTAATCCAAACTTCTACATGTTGCCAAATAACCAGTAACTCAGAGAATTGGAATACACAGTAAATCTTATAATTTTCCTTAGAGTTTGTGCCTCTATATCTTGAAAATCCTTCATACGATTGAGTTGTGCCCATAAGAACTTTTTATCAGGATGCTTCAAACAGTATTTTTCCAAAGTATGAACGAAATCCACTGGGACCTAATTTCCATAAGGTTTGTGCAGGGTACTTTACACCAAAACGTCCGTAGTTCTCGGTACAAAAATAAAACTATTTATACCGTAGTATGATTAGAACGCCCTCTAACGGGGAATAAGTGAAATTAATGCAGACTCGATTCATACAGGTTCTCTGAACCGCATATTGGAATATTTTCCTAGCGGTGCCATTTGATATTGTCATATCTGGGTTAAACAGAGAACTTGAAACAAGTCGACATTTATTTCACTTATTCCCCGTTAACTAACCATACTACGATATAAATAGTTTTATTTTTGTACCGAGAACTATGGACGTTTTGGTGTAAATTTGTCTTCTACAGAGTCTCCTTGACAATAGGTAGACCTAGAAATAGTACTATCGGGGGATGGCAGGAGACAGACCTAAATCAAGACGAAACTGTAGATTTTTTAATTTTACAAAAATTAAAAGTAATTCAGGTAAATTTATTGAGAGCCACATGTGGCTAGCGAGCCACAGTTTGGACAACCCTGGTATATATTAACGAAAAAACTTGTCCAATACCTGATTACGAAGCCCTGAACACGGTTAAATTTTGCTTTTTCTATTGAGTATTATTCTTAAGTAGCTGATTCGTGGGCTCTTATTAATTTAAAGTTTATAAATTATATTTTTTGCAATAAATGCAATTCCCAACAAGTGTTCATGAAACGTGATCGAAAAATTCTGGAATAGGAACTCCAACAAAACATCGCATCAATAGTATATATTTATTACCAATATAATACAATAACAATAGGTATAATAGTAACTTGATTATAACAGTATGAAAATAAAGCTCCGTGAGAACCTTTGAACAAATTGAGCACTTTTTATCCTAAAATTGACACTTTTGAAAACAAATCACAATAAAAAACACAACTGGAATGTTTTTATCACCTAATTGTTGCAAAAATTAAAGAAGTTATTTTCATTTAAGAATGTTAATTTATTTTTTTTATTTATAGTCTAAATAATTTTTATTTCAACTCTGTACATTTTGTATGTATTTAGTGTTACTGAATTAAACTAATAGGACTATCGAAATAAATAAAGTTTTGGTTGAACGAAACACAGTTTACAACGTAATCACGATGTATAAAAAAGTGGCATAGAAATAAATAAGTACATGAAAATAATTTCTGATTGTGTGCATATATATAATTTTAGCTTTACTTATTGAAGTCGTAAGGCAAGCAAGGAGTGCATCTGAACAAATAAACATATAAAATAGGAAGTGGTTGAATGCTCGAATATATGAATTTTACGAAATAAAAGGCAGATATCGAGCACTGAATTTTATTTAGTAAAAAAATAAACATATGTTCGTGACTTGACAGATTCTTGGTGGTTTAACCACGACACTCCACAATTGAATATATTTAAGACTAAACAAGATTTTGCTGCACAACGTTGATTTAAAATAGCTCCCAATATCATTTTTTAATCTATTCGCTCCGTGAATGACTGACGCGACATTTAGTGCCCTCACCTGACATTTTTGGAGATCACAATTTGAGATTAAGAGTATGATAAATACATATTGTGAAGTTACAAATTATTAATAATTAGTTTTTTAACGATACTTTTCCAATTTATGTATAAAATGGATGTGGTATTAAGAATTGGGTTTCTAAAATTTCATCACACTTTATCTTTTCAACCCCAAATGGAACAGAAAGGAAAAAAATTATCCTCGTTTTTAGGTGGAGTAATTCAAATTTACCGCGCTGTAATGCTTGTTTGTTAATTGGTACAACGCAGGCAAGTTTACTCCACTAAATTATGAAATTTTGACACTATTGACATTTACAATTCCGAGGTTAATTAAGTTATATCGTCGATTTTTTGTTTTCTTTTAGTTGAGTTATTCTTTTATTTTTAGTCTGCATTTAGATAAAAAACCTGTTGTATTTAGAACTCTATAGCGAATTGTTATTAATCTTATAAGTTGTCCGATACTGATTACTGGATTACCGTCAAGGCTGACAAGGTTAACCAAAAAAGAAGATGAATCTGGTGAATTTTATAGTGACATTATTTGGTGTGAATCTGTCTTTTGAGTTTACTCCTACTAGTTTAAATCTTTTCTCTAATTTATTTGTCATCATTGGAGATCTATAAAAATTACGCTTACTTTTTTGGCTATTATTAGCACAATTAAATACGCAACATTTATTTACCATAAATAAACAATCAAATTTTTTATACAAACAATGACAATACAAAGATACCTCCAATATTGTCAAATTTCGCCGATACTCACGCTGGCATCGTTGTAGAGTACCCCACCATGGTCACGCACAAAGCGAATACATCTCAATTTATTACTTTGAAAATGTGCTCAAAGAAGTAAAGCGAATATGATTTATATCTTGAATTTTGCATCATACAAAATGTATGCCTAACCTGTTGTCTTCAGTAATTTTTGCAACACTAACATTATTAATGTACAATGACAGAATACTTATAATTAAACGTATACTAAAGTTCAGCGAAAAAAGATTAATTAAGTAATCAAAAAAGAGTTGAGCAAAAATTCAGTCGGTATTTAAATACTAGTGTTAATATTAACATGTCGCTGTCATTCTTACTTGTAGCTTCTGCAATTGCACTTTTCACTTCTATGTGAAAACTGTTTTGAAACGAGTACATATTTTTTAACTACATATTCAGTTCTTGTAGTCGCTACTGTTCTCTTCAGAGCCTTCTTTCAGTGCGTCACGATTTCTTTCTAACGCATTAAGTTTAAAGAGACAGAAAAAAAGGCACGCATTTATTCTAGTTTTTGATAGATGGCGCTATAGTCGGAAAAAATGATTTACCTGTAATATATACGACTGTAATCTATACAATCTATGCGAGTATACGAATCAAAGAAGAACTTCTTATAAACTCAATCAACACTCTTGATTTGTTTTTATACCAAATTGCAAATAAAAGGGTTATAATGCAATAACTTTTTCACATTTGACTGATTACGATTCTGACAGCAGTCAGATTTAACTAAAATGTCATGAAATGATTCCAGAAATTCTTATACTTATATTATGACGTCAAAATTCATGACGAAATGAAAAAAGGCTCTGAGAAGAACTTTACTTTGTTTTAGATATACCTCCATTACATTCGAATACTGCAAATGTAGTACATAGTAGTAAATATAGTTTCAGTTGACTAATCGTCTTTTGTGTTATAATTTGTCTTCATTATTTGCAATTCCTTTAACAACTATTTTTAGTCTAAATCGAAAGAACCTGGCAATATTAACACTTTTTGTAAAAGTAAATCATTATTCAGGGTGACATGAACTTGACATGACTTGGTACAAATATAAGTACACAATTGTCAAACATCAAACATAGGGCAAAAGTTCATTACAAACACTGACAATTTTTCTAACGTTTCATTGCTTTATCCTTATTAGCACAGTTTGCCATAACGCCACATGGCGATTGTAAGATTTTCATACTTATTCCTAGGTTTGACAAACTGTACCTATGCACTTAGTTGACAATTGACATTTGTCTCAAAATCCAATACAATATAGTTATTTTTACCAAAATCAAGACTGATCAAGTACATACTTTAAAAACGCGTATAAGACATACAAATAAATATGAGCAAAATCGACCAAAAAATATATTATTTGTTCATCATACAAGTTACATCTTGTGAAATTTCCAACACACTTACAATCAATCTTATTTTCAGTAGAAATACCATTTATCTAAAAACTTCTGTTATAACCAAAATAATTGAAGCAAAAAACTTACAAAACTTACATAGCTCCTTTTGGCTTACCGATAGATAATAAAAAGCAAGGCTCAAATTTTGATAAGAATTTCGGAAGCTTTTATGCCCTTAAATTTAAGGCGACACGGAAGAGCGATAGGCCTTTGATATAAGGTTTAGAAGCGTTGTCAACTCCACTTGTTATCTTGTTATTTTTCTCATATAATTCTCTATTAGTTTTCGAGGATTCATAAATATGAGAGGGGCGACCATAAATTGACGTATTCTTTATACGTCATTGTTTGCAACATTGTAGGATCCGAATAGGAACCTACCCCGAATAGGAACCGTTTAAGGATTGCGACAATCATTTACTGCATAGCGTAAAAATACTAGTGGCCTGACTATGTACAAAGAAAATATCTTATGTGTAACCATTGCAGATGAAACCAGCAGGAAAAATGTAACTATCCACTGTAGAAAAGCCTTGACACACTCAATTGATTTGATGGGACCATGCAAAATATCTTCAGAGGGGAGCATCTTCTTGACAGTCATCCAAGACCAGTTTCCGAGGAAGCTAGGACAAATAATCCCGAACAAAAATCCCCACAAATTATCCCTGAATAAAAAATCCCCGGACAAAATATCCCCAAGAAATATTTGCTCATATTTGAATATATCATCGATGCTGTCAGCAAAAAAGAACAAAAACAACAAAAAGAAGCAATAAGAATATCATCAGCGAATCTCAAATGACTAAGAATTTTTCCGTAGACATTAATTCCCTATTCACTCAGATATGCGTTCTTAAACATTTGCTCTAATAATATTGTAAACAATTTTGGCGAAATTGTGTCTCCCTGTCGCACTCCCCGTTTTATTTTAAATGCGTTGGTGATGCACACAGATAATAGGCCATGTTTTGAACATAGTTATTCAAAGCACAGTCAGTCAAAGATTTAAGAGAATAATATTACAGCATGATTCCCACAGCCTTAGCTCATTCCCCATATCTTCCACGATTTTTGAAAAAACTCACACTCTTTTGTCATGTAAATTTTGAAGTTTTCGGCATGGAATTGGAATTCGAAATTTAGTAAAATTTCGGGAAAACTTTTAGAGAATTATTCGGCTGCAAATATTTCTTGGGTATTTTTTGTGGAGATATTTTGTCCAAAAAATTTGTGGGGATTATTTGTCCGGGATTTTTTGTGGTGATTTGTCCGGTGATTTTTTGCCCAGGGATAATTTGTGGGGATTTTTTGTCCGGACTCCGTTTCCGAGGCAATAACGTTGTAAGCTGTACGTCACAAAAAAAACGTATACTAACTATTTTTCCAAAGAGAAGGGGGTGTAACAACTCGCGCCACTAGATTGAAAGCGCTGCGTATACACGCGCTCACTACCCACCACTTCCATTTGACGTACGGTGGAGATGGATCACCGGCAACTATATAAAACGACGTTTGTCACAATAGAGAAATGAGTTCTGCCGGAGAAATGATCTGGTACAACTTTTTCCGCCAAAGGTTATTAACTGGAGGCCAATCACCTCTGCTAAAGGATCGATTTAGTAGCAGTTCCCAAACCGGGCGTATAAAGTACTGATTTAAGGCCAAACCGTCCAGCCGCGGCGATTAAATATTGATTAATCGCAGTGCCGTTCCTTATCAGATTGAGTATTGATTGATCCGTCCCATCTCTAATCCTATACCAGCATCGAATCATTCGTTCGCCTGGATTTGCGTATATGTACTACGCATCGTCTTGTCACTTCAATTAACTGTATTTATTGTTCACATGTAATCAATACAGAAGAACAGAATACATTTTTATTTGAATTCAACTTGCATTTTACTGAGTCTGGTATCCAAGACAGCTACCCGTTGAAAGATCGTTTATATCTTTATTCAAGGCATAAAAGTAGCTTCAACTCAGTTATCTTATCTAAATCTCTAATAACTTGAACAAGGTTCATAAATACGTGAACGTGGAAGACCGACTGAATATTGACAGTACATTTCGAAGCATTTTCAATTAGGCTATCTTGTTTTCATATTAATACATTACAGTCGAACAAAAAAAAATCCAAATTAAAAATGAATAACCATTTTCAATTTCGTTGCAACACGAAAATACAGCCGCATCATATTCTAGTTCAATCAGAGAGTGCAGCAAGCACCTCTACCGGTTTCGAAACTTATTAGTCTCTCATCAGGAGGCACATAATATGCTGCTCTCTCCGACCCAACCAGGACAAACCCCGGCGTGCAGTTACGTATTGTAACGAACGAAATGGCAGGGATGCCCTAGCGGCAATTGCTAGCAAAAGACTAAGTTTTCAATCTAATAGCACATAGAATAACACTAAAAATATTACTCTACATCTCACCAGACTAAAAACCATGGGAATCCTCTCTGGTTACACCTCCGAGGCTTCTAAAATTTGCAAGCCATAACGGATAATGAGACTAAAGAAGATGAGGGAATTTTACAATTTATAATTCACGTCCCATCTGCTCAGCGCGGTAAAGTTCCAACGAGAATGGTTCCCTTCGTACTCTAATCAGAGTAAACATGTAAATCAAAAATGAATAACCATTTTCAATTTCGTTGTAACACAAAAATACAGCCGCATCATATTCTAGTTCAATCAGAGAGTGCAGCAAGCACCTCTACCGGTTTCGGAACTTATTAGTCTCTCATCATTAGGCACATAGGCTGCTCTCTCTGACCCAACCAGGACAAACCCCTGCGTGCAATTACGTATTGCAACGAACGAAATGACAGGGATGCCCTAGCAGCAACACATATTTTTAGTCTTATTCTATGTGCTAATAAGCTTAGCTCTATGTGCTAGCAAAACTTAGTCTTTTGCTAGCAGTTGCCGTTAGGGCATCCCTGTCATTTTGTTCGTTGCAATACGTAACTGCACGCCGGGCTTTGTCCTAGTTGGGTCAGAGAGAGAGCAGCATATGTACCTCCTGATGAGATACTAATAAGTTTCGAAACCGGTAGAGGTGCTTGCTGAGTGAACTAGAATATGATGCGCCTGTATTTTCGTGTTGCAACGAAATTGGAAATGGTTATTCATTTTTGATTTACATGTTTACTCTGATTAGAGTACAAAGGGAACCATTCTCGTTGGAACTTTACCGCGCTGAGCAGATGGGACGTGAATTATAAATTGTAAAATTCCCTTATCTTCTTTAATCTCAGAATTCGTTATGGCCTGCAAATTTTAGAACTCTCAGAGGTGTAACCAGAGAGGGTTCCGATGGTTTTCAGTCTGGTGGGCGTAGAGTAATATTTTTCGTCTTATTCTATGTGCTATTAGATTGAAAACTAACGCCCGGTTTCATAATCTGTGAAATTAAAGTGAACATTAACTAAAGTTCACTTTAACGTTGACATTTACCCATATGAATTGCATTGATACAGGTACCAACTTAAAATTTAAAGTCCACATTAACTGATTATGAAACCGAGCGTTAGTCTTTAGCCTTTTAAATTCCAAATTATTTGGAGTTCAGATCACTGAAGATTCCGATTTTCTTGGAAATTGACTGAAAATACCCAAGAAAATCTAGAATATCCTTTTAATATATACTAGATGCATATCGTTTTGATTTTCGATAGTCTGTATTAAATAAATACGATACTCTTAGAATAAATCAATTTGCACATCTAAAAATGTTTAAAAATATTTTTTATTTTGTAATAAAAGTTTTGACAACTCCGCTTTTGACAATAATTTGCCAACGTTGCCAAACGTGTTCATATATAAATGACAACAGTGTTAGTGTCCCTGGTTAATATAAAAGCCACAGCGAAATAAGACGGACACAACACCTCCGTTGTAGAAGCTCTCAAAAATGCGTCAAGGATTTGCTCCACATTTATGTATACATATAGTGCTCTCCGATCTGTTAAAGATTTGTTCCGCTTTTAGCATTAAGAAAGTATAAGTTTGTAGTACCCACAAACCTTCTGTGCAAACCTGCAAGTATGCATAAGAAGTTTTCGCATAGTTTTTTGGTACCCCTAGACATCCAGGGTTGCAACATCTCTACCATCAGGATCTGTGTGATCTGCAGGATCTTCGTGGCCTCACCGCATGAGGTTCTTAACCACTAGATGCATATTTGTAAGGTCAATTGAACATAAACAACATATTTGGGAGTGTTCTCAACATTTATAAAGGTTATTTTCCCTCACCTTCATGTTCCAACCTTATAATATCAACGCTCTGTAATATTTGATTAACAGCTTTTTCATTTTAAGGAACACGACACCAATTTGAGCCCGAACTTTTGATTGTATCACAAACAACTAACAAAATTCTAATGTAATAAAAAGCAATATTAAACATACAAGAAGTTAACTGTAGTACAATTTTGTGTAAATCACAAACACGTAGATTGTATAAAGTTTACGTTGTGCCGTTTAACAACCGATAATTCTTCGGATCCATGATATCTCGTAACACGACAGTTCGCAACTATACAAATTCGTAACGGTACAATTCGTAACGTCAACATTTAATTTTTTTTAGCAAAGGACATCGCACACATCTTATGGAAAATATAATGTCACTCAAATTCAATAAAATTTATACCAATAGATTCGTTTTAAATTAACTATCAAATCTTATCATTGCGCCAACTCTCTATTTTCAAAAATAAGAGCAGAAATTGATATAAATAAATCTGAAATCAAATGGGTAGGTACATAAGTTAGAGAGAGAAAATATTTTAAAATACCCAGATTTTCGGTACTCCATAAATCAGCGGATTAGTTTCACTAATCCGCTTAGGCCCAGCGGGATTTAAGCTGTTATGAATAGCACTCAGAGCAATAATGATTGTAAACTAACATTTTATGGACTCCAAAAATGTGATTTCGATAAACTTTAATTGCAATTTGCGCCGTAATTAATCATAATTAAGAGTTGGCGCAATGATAAGAATTGATCGTTATATTAAAACGAATCTAATCGTATAAATTTTATTGAATTTGAGTGACATTATATTTTCCATAAGATGTGTGCGATGTCCTTTAGTATTACCGAATTTATACAAAAACGCATTTTACACACTTTCCTACGGTGTAATATGGTGCTTCTCAGAGGCTTTTTTCACCTGATACGTGATAAATCTTGTGGCAAATTCTCGTTACTGTAGCTTGATTTGGAGCGCGGGAAATATGCTGTTTAAACTATCGAATATGAACATTTTTTCATTTGGTTGACTGCAAACTGACGAAAATGGTATATTCGATACTTTTGTTTTGTATAAATATAACTAAAGGTATAACTATAGGCAGTGGCGGCTCGTGGTAATTTAAGGAGGGTGTTAAATTAAAGAAAGTAATTATACAAAAGGTGAATAAGCGCCGCAGGCGAAAAATCTTTGGGGGCCTCGCCAAAAGATGTTCTGCAAAATGAAACCTATCTTTGACCCGATTAATCAGGATGTCACACACTTTTTTTGTTTTGTGCAGAATATACCTACTGAATGATGGCGCTTCTTCGGTGGTGAAGGTGGACGATGAAGTTACAAATATTAAAATGGCTTTGTCAAAACTATTTAAAAATCCGTTTATTTTAACGGCATCCAAAGACCGAGATTGAAATTATAGTTTCATTCTTTGAAAACACTAAACACGGAAAACAAAACAAAGAATGTAGTTTATCACACCCGCATAACCACGAAGTTTTTCTATATTCTTCAACTTTAAAACAATGTTTAAACTTTTTATTTCTTATTGCACATTCTTGTACAAAGTTTATCTCCGGCCAAGTTAGTCCATTCTTTTTATAAGAAGTCGATTTTCAAAAATATTTGCATTTTCTTTTATAAACTTTACTGAATAAGGCTCCATCCTAAAAAAACTACCAATATTGTATTTACTAAATTCCCACAACAGAAAATGCCAAACTGTGAATCGAAACACTCCGCCCCGGTCTCTGTGTGCACTGCACAAATCCTCAATGTTTTAAGATAGGAGAATCGCTGGTTCACGGATATAAGATCTCTCGTTCTTCTACAGGTTTACTGTATAGTGGCTGGGTTTAATTTGAATTCTGTACTTGCCACGTGCATCTAGCGTAGCGGTGTAATTCAAATAAATTATATGATTAATAAAACCAGTTATATTTTAATGATACTATGATATTTAAGAGATTTAAGAAAAAATATTTTAATGATACTATAATATTTAGATTTTTAAAAAGCTGTATTTTAATGAAATTTGATTGGGTGTTCACTGCACAAGTGAACCAATGGAGAAACCGCACCTGACTATAGGTATATTTGTACAACGCTAAATGTAGAATGTGTCAGATTCGTTAATTTGTGTTGTAATTTATAACAGTTATTCAATAATTATACTCTGTAAACTGTCGAAAATGCTAGACTGCTGAGAAGAACAAAATGCACGTGTTAACAATTTGTGCGAATTTTGTTTCAGTATCGTTTCCAAGAAATTCTTGTGAGGCAGTTTATGATTTCACTTTAACGGATTTTCATTATTTGATTATAGTTATTCGCTATTATACATTCGCTACTTTGAAACATCGGATCGAAACAAATCTTTGATTAATACAAAAAGCAAAGTAACTAATGTGATTTTTTGGAAAGAAAAAATGATAAGCAGTTCAAATTTGTTATCAATCTAACAAGGATTAAACATTACATACAAAAAATATAAAAATTTTCCCAATTGTCAATGCGCTGATTTAGGAGTCTCTAAAAAAGAGTTATTTTGCTCTCCTGAAAAGTACCACTTTTCACATTCGATAGTTGGAAATGGCAGGGACGATATCTATACGACTATAATTTAAAGTTCTTCTCAGTCTTTCAATGTGTCATCATTTCTCCACGAAATATGAAATGTGCCAAAATGTTTATCCTGATGCTGGTTCATTAAATTGATAAACATAATTTCAATTGTAACTGTAATAAAAGTTAGTCTCCACGTTAACAAAAATAAACAGAATAATTCAATTTTGACCTTACGAATATGTAGTTACGAACTGTCGCGTTATGAGATGTCTTGTCACGAATTCTTCATACCCCTCGAGCAGACACCGGAGCGTAACAATTTTAAAACTAAGACCTAGACGAAAATATCACAAAAATAAGTACTAAATTTAAGAAAAAACAAGTATCAAAAAACCAAAGAGTCTGCTGCGTGAGTACAAAAACCCTGTGTGGCAAACTGAGAAGGCAGTTATCACAGTTTTAAATAAGTAAGTAGACTATTAGAGATGGTATCACTAAGTTAACATAGTAAACAAATATGTTTGTATGTAGAAAAATCAAACAGAGCTATGTCAATGGAAGATTAGGTATTTCATGTTCGATTTTTCCGCTTACAAACGTTTCTAAGCACATATCAAAACTGCTAGAAGTCCGTCCGCTGGTTGTTTGCACATGTATTGGCATTATTCACGAATTACTTTTTATATTCCATATTTTTTCTACTAACAGATCCCAAAATCATGAAATTAGGCCGCTAGTCCTTACACAATAAAATATATGAAATAAAAACAGCAATATTACCAAGGCGCTAATTTTTTAACTACTTAAATTCATTTTGGTATGCGGAAGTTTTTTTCAGAAAGAGTTGCAATTCCTAAAAAATAAATCAGTATTCGATTTCTTGGGGTAATAGTCCAAGAGGCAGGCTGAAAAATCTCTTTGAATTAACTAAAGCTAGATTTTTCACAGTTGATTACTGTGATTGTGTAGAGAAAAATACTGCGGTCGGTCAAGCTAAACGTAGAACAGGGGTTACTGAGAGGGTATAAAAGTTGCTTTCCTACGAAGGTAATTAAATCCATTTACCAAGGCTGAAAATCAGTACACACATTCTAAATTAAATATAAATAAAAGTTATTATAGTCGGTCAGCTGTATGACGGGACAGAGCCGGTCGGTCGGCCCCAGTGAATGTACAGGGCTATTCACTATATTTTGGCCCCCTTGTAAACTGCTTTATTTACAGAATTAGAAAAAAATGTAAAATACAAAAGTTATTCGATTTATAAATTATGATTTTTTGACATATATATCGTACTAGTGACGTCATCCATTTGGGCGTGATGACGTAATCGACTACTTTTTTGAATGAGAATAGGGGTAGGGACAAGGCACGCGAAGACGAAAAAAATATTATAATATTAAAAAAGACTTTCACAATGACATATGATTTGTACCAAATGTTTTGATTTATATAAAAGTTTCGTATAAATTGAATGACTCACGTACAAAGAACCAACGGACAGAGTATTATGTAACGTTGAATACAATAATAACATCAATATCTTTTTTGTATAGAACATTTAACATTGATAAAATTCTAAATTTCAAAAATACGATTGCATCATTATTCGGAAAACTCAGTTAACTTCGATTAGTTTCAGACAAGTGAGTAAAAATCTGGCGGATTTATGTTTTTACCGCTTTAAGAACGAGTTTCTTACACAAGCAAAAGCATGCATTATATTTTTCCTACCATATACAGCATGTTTAGTTTTAAATTAGATATACGCCCTATAAATGGCAACACTGCGCGCCGCCGAGTACAAGAGACGGTCCCCTCTTCCCACGCTAAAGCACCAGATTCATAAGCACTCCATAATAATACCAATTCGAATGGACACCGAGCAGTCATCTTCGCAGCCGCAAAGAACATGATCGTAGGAAGCACATGTTTTCTACACAAAAAAATACTTATGGGAACTTGGACCTCGCCCGATGGATTAACGAACAACCAAATTGATCATATGCTCATAGATGCTACACATTTCTCAAACTTGATGGATGTCCGGACCTATCGAGGCGCCAATATTGATTCAGATCACTTTCTAGTTGGCACAAGAATTCGAGCTAGAATCTCAAACGCGAAGAAGGAGAGAAGTACCAAAACAACGCGCCTTAATATTGAACTCCTCAAAAATCCGCAAACGGTAGAAAGGTTTCAAAACTATATCGAAACTAACTGCATAATTAATGAGAATCTAACAACCAGCGAACAATGGGAAATGTGTAAAAGTAATATTAAAGACGCAGCAAATAATATTCTAGGGCCAGACAAACCACCATCACGCAATGACTGGTTCGATGCTGAGTGTGAGGACATTACAAGAAGAAAGAACGATGCATATAAACAGATGCAGCAAAGAAGAACCCGAGAAAAACAACAAAAATATAAAGACCTTAGAAGAGAAGAGAAGTGCATTCATAGAAGAAAAAAGAGAATTTATGAAAATAGAATACTGGAAGAGCTTGAGGCATTAAAACAGGAAAATCAAACAAGAAAATTCTATAAAACTCTGAATAATGCAAGAAAAGAATTCAAACCAAGGCTAAGACTATGTAAGGATAAGGAGGGGCACATACTCAATACAAAAGAAGAAATATTGGAAAGGTGGGTGGAACACTTTAAAGAACTACTTACCATCGAAGTAGAAGATCCAAATCAACCTAACCCAAGAACAACCAACAATACACCATTAGAGCCTCCATCAATTCAAGAAGTACGGGATGTAATAAAACACCTAAAAAATAATAAATCTTCAGTAAGTGATAATATATCCGCGGAACTTATTAAATATGGAGGTGCTACCCTGATTAATCAAATATGTATATAAAATAATACTGAGAGCCTGGAATGAGGAACAAATCCCGGAAGATTGGTGTATTGGAATCGTTTGCCCGCTACACAAAAACGGTGATCAATTGGAATGTAGAAACTATAGGGGAATAACCCTCATTAATACAGCTTACAAAATATTTTCGAGCATCTTATATGGTCGCCTAGGTGCATATTCAGAGGAGCTTCTTGGAGAATATCAAAGTGGTTTTAGGCCTGGTCGATCAACAACAGAGCAGATCTTTGTGCTAAGGCAAATACTGGAAAAAACCAATGAATTCAATATCGACACATACCATCTTTTCGTAGATTTTAAATGGGCCTATGATGGTGTTCTAAGAAATAAATTGTATGAAGCCATGGATGAATTCCACATCCCTGACAAACTGATAAGATTGGTTAAGGCTACAATGCGTAAAGTCGTTTGCAAAGTCGAAATACAGGGCGAACAATCACAGGCGTTTGAAACGAATGTTGGGCTGCGACAGGGAGATGCGCTGGCGTGTTTCCTCTTCAACATAGCTCTGGAAAAGGCGGTCAGAGATGCCCGAATAGACAACAGAGGAAATATTTTTAATAAATCATCCCAAATTTTGGCATATGCCGATGACGTGGACCTAGTTGCCCGCACAACACGCAAACTAGAAGAAATGTATACCACCTTCTCAAATGTCTCAAAAAATATGGGCCTGAAAGTAAACGAGGAGAAAACTAAGATGATGGCATCAACACCCAACAATAGAGCCAGAAACATCGGTCACCAATTCTCTGTTGATAACTCTACCTTTGAAGTGGTGGACAAATTCACATACTTAGGCTCCCTGATCACCAAGGAGAACGTCATGACGGAAGAAATCAAGCGAAGGATAATCCTAGCGAACAAATGCTATTTTGGACTGGAGTAGACATATGAGAAGCAGAAACTTAGCCAAAAAACAAAAATAACCATATACAAAACCCTTATACAACCAGTGTTGACATATGGATCGGAGACATGGACCATCTCCAAGGCAGATGAAAACCTTCTGTTTATATTTGAACGAAGGATCCCGAGAGGCACATTCGGTGGCATCTGTGAAAATGTTATTTGAAGGAGGAGGTACAACTACGAGGTATACCACAGATATAAACATATATTTGGTGGTAAAGACGTAGTATCTCTTATAAGAATAGGAAGACTAAGATGGGCAGGACATCTAGCAAGTTCACAGCATAACAACCCTCCTAGAAGAATCCTTATGTCACAACATGTGGGAAGTAGAAATAGGGGTAGGCCAAAACTTAGATGGAAAGATGGTGTTGATGAGGATGGAGAAAATAGGCGCAGCAAACTGGCAACGGTTGGCAATGGATAGGACTGACTGGCGTAATAGACTTGGGAAGGTCGAGGCTCTTTCATAGGGCTGTAGCACCATTGATAATGATGATGATACGCCCTATAAATGGCAACACTGCGCGCCGCCGAGTACAAGACCCGTTCCCTTCTTCCCACGCTAAAGCACCCGATTCTCGCCGATTCTAACTCCGTCGCTCCGTCCACCGCCGTTATTCGGCGATTATACATCAATAGTGGAATTAGCAATGTTGCAGACTTCAGCGCTTCTTTCAGTGGCCTATATCTAATCGAAAACAAAACGTATTGTATGTAGCATTATTCTCCTAACATATTGTAAAGCGAAAACAAACTACATATCAGATTTTTCTCTCACTTGTCTTTTGATTAAATGTGACAAATTTCAGGAACTGTAGACTCATCACACTGAAAATTCGGTTCAGTTATTGTTTTATCCAACATTTTACTTAACTTATTTAATATTTTAATACTTCAAATTTTTTTAAAGTGATATACTGATACCGAATCCAGGTGATATTTCTACGTCTGTACCTTAAAAACCAACGAAATCAATTTTTAGTAGATACTAAGTCACTGTCATTTTAGGTACAGTCTCTTACGTCTCTGTTTATCAAAAAATGACCAAAAGATATGCGTGACTTAAAGACACATATAGAATGATTTAAGGTAGGAGAGATCTGGGGAACACCTTCATTTTTATAAAATCATCAACAATTTCCTTAATATTATCAGCTGTAGGTTTGGGTTGTGTCACCTCAAAGCCAAGTTGTTTCAGTTTGTTGCCATCTAATCTGAGATGTTTGTGGAGAAGCAGTTCTGAGTCCATGTGAGGTGAGAGAGGAGTGTTGAGGATTTCATCTTTTCTACAAGCTTCTGCCCATGGCGCTAAATGTTTGTCGTTGGCATCATCTGCAGCCCCTGCTAGGTCTACCACCGCGGAAACAAGATTGCCGTAATAGTCGATTTTGACATTGAATATGTCTGTCATGACGTTGGATATTGAGCCTTGAGTAGAGTCTGCATCATCCACAACATTATAGATCTACAATTACACATAGCTTAGACCTACATATACTGACTATAAAATGTTTCTCATTACCTGTCCATTCGTGTCTTCTCTATTACTTACGAACCATACTGCTTTACATACATCCTGGACATGTACTGTACTAATTCTAAGTTCAGAGTTCCATAGAAGTTTCATGGTTTCTCCTACATGCTTATATATGGATGCTGCGATTATTCTAGGCATCAAACCGCTTTTGTCTCCTAATCCATAAACAATTGGAAGCCTGAGGATTGTGTAGGTGAGTTCAGACATTTCTGCCAATTTTTTTTCTACCTGTATCAAACAAATGTTACATAGGTATAGGTTACAGTTTTAATATAAAATTAAGGTAATACAGTAGCGATCAACAGGTAGCAAAAACGCGTTCCAAGATTGCGGCTGTAATTTTGAATACTTTTTCGAGATATTTGGCACACGTATTCGTAATATAATAAAGAATGGCGGTACAGAGCCCAATTTGAAAAATATATTAATATGTGGAGATTACTCTGTAATTAAATACAATATTTAAAAAAACGAGCCTGCACCGCCATTAAGAAGGACAAAAAAATACACTTTCTTCAAATAAACTTTTTTATCCGATGCCTAGATTTTGTGTCATTTTGGAACTACTAAAATTTTTTTATTTCATTAGTAATTCCAAAATTACACAAAATCTAGGCATCGGATAAAAAAGTTTATTTAAAGAAAGTGTATTTTTTTGTTCTTCTTAATGGCGGTACAGGCTCGTTTTTTTAATATTGTTTTTAATTACAGAGTAATTTCCACACATTAATATATTTTTCAAATTGGGCTCTGTACCGCCATTCTTTATTATATTACGAATACGTGTGCCAAATATCTGGAAAAAATATTCAAAATCACAGCCGCAATCTTGGAACGCGTTTTCGCTACGGTTTCCTCTTAAGGCTATGGATACATAATTCGCAAATATTTTACGTGTATCCCTAATTTTTCTGTCTTTACAATGCAAATTACGTGTAGTAAAATTCACACTGGTATGGATATGTAAACATTACTAGAATGTCATTCTACTTGAAAATGTCATTTACTAAGCAACAACATTTTTGTTTATTTAGTATTATTTTGTATTTTGACAACGACACCCGACTTGGGCGTCGAAACGTTAATAAAATCATTTTTAGGTAAAATTGTGGCTTATTTCCCATTTGAATATACTTGATTATAAAAATGCCACAAGAAAATAGCTTCAGAACAACATTGAAAATGTCATCATTAATTTAAAGAGATGGGTTTTGAATGTTCTTGGATAACTGTTATTTTTATAATTGGAAATTATTAATTCAGTTAATAAATGTGATAATTTTTTCACTATGTATTCAGTGATTGTAATAATTTATTTGTATAACAAAGACTAATAGTCAATCGAGAGAAGAAGAAAAGTGTTAAAGTGATTTTTTAATAATATATTGTTATGGAACGCTTACAATTTTGAACATCTTTAACAACAAAATACTTGGATCACAGAATATATTATCCTGATGTATTCTCTGATTGGATCTTCCACAAATAATACACAATAAATAACTTTTTATTAAGTTCACGTCTTAAATCAATTATTTATCAAATACACTATATTTCAATAATATTTAATCAATAACTCAACATATTCCCGATGCAATGTCAAATATTTAAAATTGTCACTGATTGTCAGTGTCTGACTGACAATATATGCTGACAATATTATATTCGGCTGAGTGCGTTGTAAGACAAAGATAGATTTGGAAAATATTACCACGGCATTGTGTTTATTTTTTTCGAATCCTGAAAAAAACCAATAAATATTTTGGAAAAATTTAAACGCAGAATGAAAGACTAAATTATTACCGAGGGCAGAAAGTCCCTTAGAATAAATAAAAAGTTTATTTTGAATGATACATTTGAAATTAAAAATCACACTAAATTTTCTCTTAGTTTTTCACCCCTGCAACTTATTAAAATAACCATTATAGAAGTTCTCAGGGACTTTCGGCCCTCGCTAATAACGTGATCTTTCATTCTGGGTTTAAATTTTTCAAAAATACTTATTAGTTTTCTCAGGATTCGAAAAAAATGAATCCCCATTTGAATATCTTTGCAGCCGAAAATACGTACCGATCCTCTTAATAGATATTCTATATCAAACAGTGGCAGGCTCGCTAGTTTCGAAATAGGTGAAGCAAATCCTGTCTAAATGAACCTGATCTAACCTAATCTTAAGTTAGCTATTCTAACGTAACTAATGGTAGGGGAGCCCAAGCGGGGATTTTTGCAGTTACTCGAGCGCGTCAGATTATCATATGGGGAGAAACCTGGTACCCTGCAGGTGTACCTCTACCATATATTGGCTCTTAACACAGGGGAGTTCGTTAAGGGGTGCCCGAAAGAAAAAATCTATCCTTAAAAAAACTCGAAATTGTCAGATTAAGATAAGGTAAGTTAAGTACATGCAAAAGAGTGCACATTTCAAAAATCTGACGATTTGAGCCGGGCGTCAGGAACTGGGCGAGTCCCAAAGTTTCACAAGGAAAAAGCGAATATTTCGCGAAATTAATGACAGATCGAAAAACTAAAAAAATGTGCTCAATATTTTTTAAAAATCTATCGAATGATACCAAATATGGCTTCGCGCAAAGGGGGGTGGGGGTAAATTTAATATTTTAATTACGAATCCCGCGATATTTTGCAAAATGAACATCAGATCGAAAAACTGTAAAATACACTTATTTAATATTTTTAAAAAATCTATCGAATGGCACCAAACACGCTCCCCCACAGAGGTAGGGTGGGGGGTTATGTTAAAATCTTAAATAGGAGCCCCCATTTTTTATTGCAGATTTGGATTCCTTAAGAAAAAAAAAGTAACTTTTATTCGAAACATTTTTTCGAACTATGCATAGATGGCGTTATAATCGGAAAAAACGATTGTTGGAAATGAAAAATTAAGTTAAAAAATGGCAAGCGCCCACTAAAATGAAAAATGTTACTTAACTTTTTTTGGTTTTAGGACCTACTCTTCACAACCCAATAGGTCTGCAAAGCGCTCGAATGACTGCACATTTAGCATACTTTGCTCCCCTACCATAATTCGTACCCAACATTTCATTTTTTTCATTTCTGTTTCTAACCTACCCACGTATTTTAGTTTGATATTCACCTACTGAACTTGTAATGCAAAATACCACTTATTTTTTTGTGTTATTTTATGCGGTGCTCATTATTTACGTATCGGACCTTCGGCTCGGGTCGATGTGACGATATTTGGTACATGAATGAATAATACCGACGATCGCGTGGATTAGGAATTATGTTTATTTATTAATATGGAATGGATGTATAAAGAGAGGACACCTCGCTCAACTCGCCAGGGGGAAAGACATGTAAGGAATTACGATCACCTCTCATATAAGATGTGTAAAATGAAACCGTCGAAATCGTTCAATGCACCAAAACGACGGTGGTTGTAGGGTTTCGGAAAATGGTCGGGATATACTTAACTCACCTCTTATACCTTGTTGTTTATTATTCCCCGATCAACGCTCCCAGAATATTAATCCAACTACGCTTTCGTTCCGTCTTTTATACTGTCAGAGACGGTATAAAAACACGTTTTGCTTAATACATTGGCGTACTCTAGACCAGTGGTTCCCAACCTTTTATGTCTGGCGACCAACCTTCTGATGATTTTTCATATTCGCGACCCATCAATCACCCACGGACTGGTGCCGTTGCCAGGTTGTGAACGGTCACTGTACCGTAATCAGCTACTGTAAAAATCACGTCGCGACCCACTAGTGGGTCGCGACCCACCGGTTGGGAAACGCTGCTCTAGACGATAAAATTATATTATCGTCACAAGACTATAACTTATCACTAACTCAGGGGAGTAATGTGTAGAGTGTGTGTGTTGAGTAAATATCTTGTTACTTTAGTAAAGTCGACTTCATTGTCTTTACAACGAGACGCTTTTTGTATCCGAACGTCTGCAATTCGTCAGGTGAATACCGATCCTACAAGGATATAAATTATTTTAATTTATTAAATTTTAATAAATAAAAATTTCCTACTCAGTTGAGATTTGACCTCACAACCTTCGGGTCCAAAGGTAGGCTCTCTTACCACTGAGCCACGGAGGGGGTATCTGATCGAGTCGAAATACGCAAACAGTCTTGACTTATAAATTTTTCGATGATGTCTTCTTAAAACGGGTATGTATTTATCAGTTCGTTCATTAGATCATTTTCTTAGAAACTTTTTGATAAGATCGAAAGTCTGTCTTCGGTCATTGTGTTGCGCAGGTCCATTTTTATCCTCTTGAGGCATGAAAAACTCAGTTCTACCGAGACATTCTTGTGGATGGAATAGTCACAACCAAGCACATTAAGCTATAAGCATCTTTGAAAATAAAACTAGTTTCGTTCAATGTTTTTAGATTTGATTCTATTTTTACTCATTGGCCATTGTTGTATATCAGCTGCAATTTATTACTAAGCTATTGCAAATCAATAAACAAATACGGGTAGCACATTTTCAAATTGTTAATTGTGCAGTCACTGAATGTGGATGTGAGCGATTACCTCCGATTTCGTTGAACCTTCATCGGTTGGCATGAAAATTGGTGAGTAGTTAGAAGATACCTCAAGAAACAAATTGAGCTTTTACCCTGGGAATTAGAAATAACCCCATAAATTAATAGAGCAAAAATTCTAAGCAAAATTTGTTAATATCAAGTTATTAAAACAAATCAATACTTTTTGAGCTATTAAAGATCAAAGATTTTACATTTTCGTGACTAAAATCCGTGTCTTTAAGCGGTTTTTCGTAATTAACCCAAAAACTAAACTAAAAAGTTTTTACAAAAAAGTTAAAATTACCAAAATTGAAGATCATAGAAAATCGAATAAACTCCTTACTCGAAAAACCTTTTTGTATTAATTCAAAGTGGGTATTAGGTAATTGAATGTCTATTTTTTTTTCAGCGATTACTCAAATCTAAGTATTCACCTTAAATAACGGGAAAACAATGCATTTTATAACATACTCTTACTAAACACTTGTCAAAATACTTAGAAATAGCTATCAGATGATAGCAGAAGTATCAGTCTTAATGCAACCATGTTGAAAATGTTCTGAATTCTTCTTCATTATGTTCGTATTTATTATTTGGCCAGCACACAAGTTTAAGAGTGTAGGCTCAATTATTTTACGGCTATACCCTACTTTTTCTGTCTTTACACGGCAAATTACGTTTAGTAAAATTCTCACTGGTATGGATATATCAACATTACTTGACAATATCATCATTACCTTTAAAGAGATGGCTTTTGAATGTTCTTTGATAACTGTTACTTGTATAATTGTTTAAATTATTAATTCAGTTAATATAATTTTTTCACTATGTATTCAGTGGTTGTCATAATTTATATACTGTACAACAAAAGCTAATACTCAATCGAGAAAAGATGAAAAGTAATTTTTTAATAATATACTGTTTTTATGAAATGCTTACAATTTTGAACATCTTAAACAACAAAATACTTGGATCACAGAATATATCCTGGTGTATTCTCTGCTTGAATAAATAATAAACAAAAAATAACTTTTTATTAAGTTCACGTCTTAAATCAATCATTATTTATCAAATACACTATCAATATTATTTAATCAACAACTCAAAATATTCCCAATGCCATGTCAAATATTTAAAATTGGCACTGTCTTGTCACCATATTCTATTCGACTCAGTGCGTTGTATGACAAAGATAGCGAATGTTCGATTTGGAAAATCACCACGGATTTTTTCAAATCTTGAAAAAACTAATAAATATTTTTTAAAAATCTAAACCCAGAATGAAAGACTAAATTAATATCGAGAAGTCCCTTAGAATAAATAAAAAGTTTCTTTTGAATGAGATATCTGAAATTAAAAATCACACGACATTTTCTCTTAGTTTTCACCCCTGTAACTTATTAAAATAAACATAGAAGTTTTCAGGGACTTTCGGCCCTCGGTAAGAAACTAATCTTTCACTCTGCGTTTAAATTTTTCAAAAATACTTATTAGTTTTCTCAGGATTCGAAAAAAAAAAATGAATCCCATTTAAATATCATTTCAGCCGAAACTTTGTACCGATCCCTTAAGAGATAACAAAAACTAATACAAACACAGTTTTCCAAAAAGACTAAGGTGCCTTTTCTTAATAAAAAAAAAACTAAATTAGAAACTTATTTCTAGAAATAATAAACAAATAAAAAAATACACAAAAATTTGGCACTTAGTCTATACTAATTATTAAAAAGTTCTTTGACCACTTAGATCATAAATGTTTTAACTTGTTTTATTATATATTACTCATAATGTTTCCTGTATTATAGTGCATCATCTAATTATAGAATTTATTATGAGTCATTTCATTTGAAGTCAAGGAACAGGAGTTAAAAGATAAGGACAAACTTTAAATTATTTGTATTTGTATATGCTTGCTTTGTTTATTTATCAACAGTGGAAGTTTCCTTTTATAAAATCAACAAATTCTTATGGAGGTAAACCATAAAAAAACATATGTTTACATTAAAAAGTAAAAACAAATTAACTGAACATTATTTTGTAATGTTTAACATCAAAATGAAGATAGTATAAGAAGAAAACACAAAGAAACCACATAAGAAAAACCAAAATTAGATCTATGGCAACATCGGTAGCTCTACAGACTTTTTTCATACTTGGAAATTGTCTACGACAAAGAAACATTTTGTAAAAAAGGAATCTTATGGACTTTTGTTGGATTACATACAATTCTATGATATGTAGTTTAGCATATTTTATTAAAAACAATTTCAAAGGAAGCCGTAACTCTATAAAAATAAAAGTAGGTAAAGGTAAATTTAAAATAGGTTGCAGGGAGGATGGATGTGACAGACATAGGAAAGATAAGAAACATTGAAAAATAAGTAAAAAATGGACTTAGGTGCTAAAAAAGGTCGTTTTAAAATGACAAACTTATTTACCTCAAATAATTTTTTTTTGTGTAAGGAACAATTTTGATAATTTTGTAGAAGGAAAATTATCCCCCATTAATTCACAAAGCATGGAAAAAGCCGTTATTTTACTATACAGAGATAATCAAGTTGTGATGTACAGAAACTGATAGCAATGAATGAAGATCTGGAAGTGATCAAAAGTTTAAGACTTCTGTGCTGATACCAGGTTTAATGTTTTCACTGTCTTAAGAAATCAACACTTAACATTAGTACAGAACAAAAATATGTTTTGATTTAGCGAAGCTGCGTTAAAGGTTTGCAAACTAGCTATAAAAATAGTGGTGCCAAGTTGTATATATGTATGTCACCAGATGGCAAGTTTGGCATTTGCTCATCATCTTAATTGGAATGATGCCCAGTTTAAAAACTTTAGGTTTACGAGTGAATTTTATGCCTCCTTAAAATATATAAGGCGAATGTACAAACTTAGATTTTGTTCATAATTCTTGTGCAATATTTGTTTCATCTGATCAATTGTAGCACTGACTCTTCTAAACCATCTCGGATATTCACCTATTATTTCAGATTTATATTTTGTCGGCCGGTTTCTTTTTAATAAAGCCAATATCTTAATAATAGATCTATAATAATAGAGCAAGAGTCCACCTTCAATTTATATTTTTGCTGTGATACTGTTTTCTCCTGGACTCTTGTTATTCTTCAGTGGCTTTATTATCTCCTGTATCTCCAGATCTGACAGTTTTTTTATTTTGGCCTCATAGTTGTTTTGAACCTGTGCTTTGTGATTGTATTTCATCGGTATTTTCCTCTGGGTTTATCAGTTTCTCATAGTATTCAGTCCACCTTTTTTATTTGTATAGAACCATATCGCCGCCTTAGTACTATAACTTGATAACTCCAAAATTGACGTTTTTGAGATAACTAGTTCACAAGATGTATTTTATTTGCCTCCATATTGTGTAAAAACTTGATAGCTCACTTCAAACGGGTTAAGTATTTATTTATGATTGACGAAAGTTGATAAAACTCAAATGCCACTAATATTCAGTGCTAAAACTTGACAAGATAAGTTATCAAGCTATTATTTAATCGAAATAATCGTGAATACGACATACACTGAATGCTATAACTAGATAACTCGAGTTATCTAGTTTTAGCACGAGTTTCTCTGAAACCATTGAACTTACCACATAATTGCTGTGTTTATTCGGTTCATTTTAATGCAAGAATTCGAGAATTGTTAGCAGATCTGGCTACCCCCATGGCAGAGGGCTAATTTTCAACAAAATAATGTTTAAAATATTAGTTGTGTTAAAAAGTTCACTTATATGCGACTTAGCACAACATGCGACATTACCAAATGTTAACATTATGGTAGTGCTAAAAGTTATTAACTTTAATTTTTCATGTTTTTTTCCATATTGGAAAATAAATTTACACCATATTCCTAAATAGATCAGTTGCCAAAATGTTAGGGAACAGTATTTTAGAGCCGCAGAGTGAATTCCGTATTTACCAACATCATGGTAGCAGCACAAATATCTTTAAAATCTTTAAACTCGTTTATCTCAAAACTACTAATTTCGAGTTATCAAGTTATAGTATTAAGGCGACGATATGATTCAGGGACCTGGAGCTTTATAGACTTTGACCTCTTGGTAAAAATTCTTAATCCCTTTGTCTATTATTGAGTTTTCACATCTTGTAGCTTCATTTCTCGGTATTCTCGTTTCTTTTTTCTGCAAATCTGTTTGCTGCTTCATAACACTTCTTTGTTTCTGTTGTATTCAATTTATTTGCTAGCTTTTCATCTACCTTCTAATTCCCCTTTATACCCTGTAGTAAATCAATCTTTACTGTTTGCTTTATTTTTCCTACTGTCTTTGTGTCGCTTCCATTATTATCTTCTTTATTTGTGTCCATTGCTGGTCAGTACCTTCATTTGGTATTGTGGGTTCTCCTTTTCTTTTTTCCTCTCATTTTTTTATTATTTCTGGTTTTAACAGCTTTTTGACTTTTCATGTTTTGTCTTTTTTACATTATAACGCTTGATTACGTTTAGTTTCTGCTTAGGTTTCTTTTGGAATTGCTTGTTTTATAAGCTACTAAAAAAACTATTCTACTACCATAAAATGATCTGTGTTGCTGTCTTCTGCTCCTCAGTAACTTCTAACATTCGTGATGGTACATATGGTGTTTATAAAACAGAAAAACAGAAAAAAAAATTCAAAACAGAACAATAATTGAATCAGTTTATAATTATTATAAACTGATGCCTTAGTTCAGTTAACTAAAATTTTATAATTTTGGGTAAATATTAAAGACTTATGACAGAAAATAGTTGAGATCTAGATAGGGGAAAAAGGCACTTAATTAAAATAATACTTTTTACCTGTCTTTTCCATTTAGCTACGAAAGTCCAAGGTTCAATAGGACCATCCTCTTTATGTAAAACTTTCTCTGAAGAATACATATTACCAGATGACAGCTCTACGTAATGTTTGGCTTTCTGTTGGGCAGCTTCTTTGGCACAATTAAGACTAAGTTTTAATATGCCTTCATTATACACTGGATCTGTTTGGCCAGACTTTGTCTCTCCAGCACAATTGACAACTATATCCCAAATACCCTCTTCAGGTGGTTGAAATGCATTTCTACATGATTCTATATTCAAAAGAAATGTTTTAAGTAAATAATGCTTATATCAAGGTGCAGTCAATATTAACCCCTTCGCGCACAACAAGTTGCACCTTATATACGGATCTGTGCGCTTACCCAGTAGCCAACTCCAGCTCATGATGCACCTGTGTGCATCACCATACGTAGCGGACAGTCAAGCATGATGCACACGGGTGCATCACCGTACCGAAGGGGTTAACCCATTCACTGCCAATGGAAAAGGCTGGAACTCTGCAAGGAGCAATTCTGTTGAACCGCACGTGAATGAAGTAACCATATCATTCACTGGTGCGTGAATGGCACCTGACTGAAGTGACCATATCACACACTGGCCCATGATCAGCAGCGAATGGGTTAACTAGACTACTAGACAAACAAATTGGGTTAATAAGTGTTAACCCTCCCCCTATTAACTTATTTATTTCTAGCACATAAGGAAAGAGCTCAGACACGTTGATTTTAAAAATAATCATAGTATACAGTAATATCCCCAACTTATGCGATAGGTGGGACCGAGCGATAATCACGTAAGTCGAATTCACGTAAGTCAGGGTATAATTTCGTATATATGTATATTTCGATGACAGTATTACTCTTTCAAGTCTTCTTAGATATAAAACAAAAAACCCCTTTATAAAAGTAACAAACACTCACTCCATTAGACAAAACTGTAGATAAGAAATACCTAATACAAAATAAAATCGCTGATTCCGTGTGAAAAGTCCAAACATGTATAAAAGACATTGGATGAGCAATAGTGTGTGGCTGGTAATAATATCTCGTCGATAACTAAACGATTGTGTGGTGCTTAAATAATGAATCGACAAGATTTTAAAATCGCATATCTATTTATTTATTTATACTGCACATTTACAGCCATGATGCCATTTATAAACACACAGTTGGTCAATACAAAGAAATAAGAACATACAATTTATACAATACAATAAAATAAATACACTTTAAAACAATAAATATGAGTATCACAGTTTATGTAACATAGTACTCTTTTTCATATTATATAGGTCAAGCTCTTCACTCATGACAAGATTTGTCATTTGTAATATCAAATGACAAATCGACAAGATTTGAAAATCGCATAACTCTGGGTTCGCGTAAGTCGGGGTAGTGTAAGTCGAGGTATTACTGTATTATAGAATCAATGTTTCGAACTTTACACGATCCCTCTTCAGATAACAGTCATAACTTATGATTCTTTGTTTGTTTGGGTTAATTTTTGTATTTTTATGTTTACCAATGATAGTTTAGTTGCTATGCAACTAAAGAAGATCATTAAGGTAGAATTCCGCACCAAGCAACCGAGACAGGAGACCGTGACAGGCGAGGTCTCCCCACGACAGCTCTCAATGCTATTATATCAGGGTAGTTCTGCAGCCCGCAACCGAGAAGAGCGACCAACTATCGTTTATCGTGACCTATCTGTCGCCTATCACGGTCTCCTGTCTCGGTCGCTTGGTGCGGAATTCTACCTTTAGGTAAGTTTTTTAACCAGATCTACAGGTACATTGAAACTCTTTCTTGCATAATTTAAATTCTGCAAATTTTTTGAACCAAATTATTATACATTTCTGAAATCAGTATCTCAAAAGCTTTTAAATGAGGTGACATATGATGCAATTTCCACTTTCAATTTAAAAAAATCAAAGTTATGACTGTCACCTGAAGAGGGATCGCGTAAAGTTCGAAACATTGATGCTATAATATACTATGATTATTTTAAAAATCGACTTGTCCAAGCATTTTGCTAACGTGCTAAAAATAAATAAGTCAATAGGGGAGGGGTGGGGTTTACTTAATAAGAAATTGCAAATTAAAAACATTGTTCTCTAAGTAACATTTCATCTGTATTTGAATATCAACGGTCTAATTCTAATACCCTGTATCTGCAAAAAAAACTGAATTTCTGATTTTCACAGCAAACGATTAACAAAACAGATATCCATCTATACACAAAACTCCAATCTAAACAAAAAATTCAAGAACCTCTAATACAGGTCATCTAATACCCCTTAACTGAATATCACGACGAAGTTGATAAGAAATTCCCCATATCATAATAATTTGTTTGAGTTTGTACTCAGAATATCGCATGGTAGGGCATAGTCTATTCCCAATATGGGATATTGCTGTAATTTTAATATGAATATTTTTAAAGATACAGGGTATTGTAAAAAACAGAAAAAACCTCCTACTGGAAAAAACCTCTTTTGGCAGATATGGGCTATTAGAATTAGACCCTCGATATGTGTGCTTTAATTATTCTGTTAAAATAAAGAACACAGTTGGCAAAACTTTCATGTTGTTTACAATATCTCTTCACAAACGAAAACTACACATTGAGGGTCTCATTCTAGAAAACAGAGGCCTGCAGTGGTACAGGCATGTATAAAGACTACTAGAGGACAGGTGGCTGAAAATAATATTGGACTGGGATCCACCAGGAAGACCTGCTCCGAGATGGAAAACTTACATATGAAATGCTATGATAGATAGTAGGGCCGTAACTACCATTGGGGCAACCGGGGCACTGCCCCGGGGCCCCCGGCCAAGAGGGGCCCCGCAGGGCCCTCGTTTTATTTGATGTGCATAGATTTTAATGAGGAAAATAAAAATATGTATTTTAAAAGCCGATCCCAACGAATAGTTTCAAATGACACAATTTTAAAAAGACCTTACAGATGCACCCTAGCCCTCAACATAAAGTTGAGGGGGCTAAGCTGGGGCCCCCGAGACCATAACAAAAAAATTTAAATTATTACCTAGGAAATTAGTTATTTTTGGCGTAATAAAACCTAAAATGCAATTGGAAAAGGAGGCCCGGGCTAAGCTGGGGCCCCCGAGACCTTTTGTAAAGATATAAATTGTTACTGAGAAAACTAGTCATTTTGGCGAAATAAAAACTAAAATGCAACCGGAATATGGGCAGGTATATTGTCTTAACCAATTTACCACAGGTATATTGTCTTAACCAATTTACCACAGGCCACATATTGGTACGTGAAAGGAACCACATTGTAGCCGAACAACGTACTTGCATAAAACAGAAACATGGTACTTGCAGTTATTTAACTTAAAATAAGGTGATTTCAAAATTTTTTGTGTTGGTCAACTAAAATAACATAACATAAATTATTAGCAATAGGTCATGAAATGCATTAAAATGAGTTTTCAAGGGGTTAAATATCAAGCATTTTTCCGGACCCCCCCATTCCGCTGGGGGATAAATCCCAGACCCCACGGTAGGGCCCCCAGATCACGTTTGCCCCGGGGCCCCCAATATCGTAGTTACGGTCCTGATAGATAGACACCTCAGAGAAAGTGACTGGGAGAATAGAGTGCTGTGGAGGACAAAAATGGCGAACTCATAATGGGAAAAGCAGAAGTAGAAGATTATGGTGATGTATTTAAAGAGTCTAAAAAATTGCAGTTTTCTATTGTGAAGAGAGTTTCTGGAAAGCCTTATCTTTAATAATTGTAAAATAGTCACAGAGACTCCACCTATCCGGTTAAGTGTCAAGTGCATTCTAAATATGCACACTCTTACCTGCATTGATTAAATTAGCACTTTTAAACTGAACAATGTTATTTTGAAAGGCTTCAGTATGAGATTCATTTAACCAAGCAACCTGTGGAGGCACCTTATCCACTACTCTTATTGCACTAACGAGATCATTTTTGACTAAATATGCAACTAAATTGCGGCCAATAAAACCACAACCTGGAAAAATATGAATTATTCTTAGAGATCTACTAATATTTCATCAGATTATTTAGAAATTACCTCCAAGTATTAACACATTTGGTTTAGACATCTTGTTTGTATAATTGTATCCTATTATCACCGGATATTAGTCTTCACTATAATAAATTGATAAGAGGAGATAAAATAATTTTTGTTTGGTCGTTCCTCTTATCCTTTTTCAAAACTAAAAAAAAGTCCTATGACTCATGACGTTTATGACAATGACTTATGACATTACTTGTTCTTCATTTGACATCTGACAACTTTAATGTCATCGATGTAATGTATCGATGACAATCGATGGTTATCGAATTAAAATTCTTTCACTGAAACCAATCATGGTATCATGTTGATTAATTCAAAGAATTTTAATATAAAGAATGGTATGATTTCTAAATTACCATAGTCCATAAGCAGTTATTTGGTTTAAAAAAATATTTAATATTTTTTATATCAAAATCCAAAATATTCATCCAAGTCTACCACCAAACATACAAGCAACGTCATAGTGTGTGGCGTGTGTATGACGATTGCAAACAAAATTATTATTGTACAGATCATCCCAAACCCAAACCTCTTTTTTCAGTGCGTCACAGATTATCAAATTCTCTCTAACGCATTAAAGGCCGTGTTTCACCATCAAATAATTTGATCAAACAGTTTGAGCAAACTCCGGAAGTACGTCAAAGTGACGTCAGAATTGCAGTATTTTTGAAATTCTAAAAATCTGTGCTCTCACTATCAGTCTAGTTTGATCAAATTTTTTGTATTGAGTTGTCTAACTTGTTTGTACTTTATTTAAAATTAAAATTTTTCATTATTATCCACAATGAACACTCAGGATGTGACGTCACTAACTGTCACTTTCAGTTTGCTCAAACCAGTTTGATCAAATTATTTGATGGTGGGACGCGGCCTAGTCTAGTTTGATCAAATTTTTTGTATTGAGTTGTCTAACTTGTTTGTACTTTATTTAAAATTAAAATTTTTCATTATTATCCACAATGAACACTCAGGATGTGACATCACTAACTGTCACCTTCAGTTTGCTCAAACCAGTTTGATCAAATTATTTGATGGTGGGACGCGGCCTTAACAGTTTAATGCTTTCTGCAGGAAGAAAATCCTGAGATGAAAATCTCCAGGAGAGGACAGAATATCGAACGAACTCATAAAGTACGGAGGACAAGATCTAACTAAACGACTATTAAAAGTAATACAAAAAATAATAGAACAAAAAACAAAACAGAATAGGTACCACAAGAATGGAGATCAAGCATCCTAATACCTCTCTTCAAAAAAGGAGACAAATCGGACCCGGAGAATTACAGAGGAATATAGCTTATTAAACACAACATTAAAATTAACAACCAAAGTGATAATAAATAAATTGAATGATATTATAACATTAGCAGAAGAACAACAAGATTTTAGGTCGGGAAGGTCAGGCACTGACGCTATATTTATAATGAGGCAAGTTCAAGAGAAATCATTGGAATACAACAAACCGGCATATTTATGTTTCGTGGACCTTAAGAAAGCATTTGACAGGGTCACATTAAAGGACGTTATCCATTTGTTATACCCAAGAGAGGTAGGTACCTCTAGGAATAATTAAAACGATCGAAAACATCTACCAGAACAATACAATAAAAGTAAAAGTGGACGATGAATTAACTGACCCAATTGAAGCCGGCAATGGGATAGGACAGGGAGATTCCTTGAGTCCTTTATTGTTCAACCTGATCATGGACGAAATAATAAAAAAGTAAGAACTAAAAAAGGATACCAAATGGGAGAAAAACAACTTCAAATAATCTGCTATGCGGACGGTGCAATACTAATCTCTCAAAGTGAAGATGATTTACAACGTATGGTGAACCAATTCAACATAATCGCCAGAAAATTTAACATGCTAATTTCCTCGCAAAAGACTAAATGCATGGTTATAACAGCAGATCCAATAAGATGTAAATTGGAGCTGGAAGGTCAGATAATAGAACAAGTGATGGAGTTTAAATACCTAGGCATCACACTATCTAGCTAATGGAAGGCTCGAAACAGAAGTGGAAGATCGGGCGAATAAAGCAAACAGAGCCGCAGCTAGGTTGCCTGAATAAAACAAAGGTATGGAGAAATAAAAACATCGGAAACGAAGTGAAAGGCAGAATTTACAAAACAGTCATCAGACCAATAATGACATACGCGGCAGAATGACGACCTGATACAGACAGGCCAAAAAGAATGCTAGAAACAGCAGATATAAAAATACTTCGAAAAGTCGATGGTAGACACTGTGGGATAGAGCTAGAAATGCATATATACGACGAAGATGGGAGGTGGACAACATTAATAACTTGGTGAAAAACAGAAGAGCAGAATGGAACGACCACATAAGCCGAATGACAACAAATAGAGTAGTAAGGAAGGCGAGAAACGGTTCCCCAATAGGAAGACGATCAGTGGGAAGACCACGAAAAAGGTGGAATGACAACCTACTGGAGGCATATTGAAAAACAGAAGAGAAGAAGATTTTAGGAAATCCACTCAGCAGCTTAATTATATTGTTGGTTAAACCATTTACGTAGGATAACTTTTTGTACCTTTGAACTCAGATCTAATAACCATAGCCTCCTTCTGTGCGTGGGTTCACACTTTCAGAACCGGTGCGTGGTCTAAACAATTTGTTTGATTTTTTGATTCTAATTGTGAGATATAATAATATATTAAATCAATAGGTGGGACTGGTGGGAGCAAGATAAATATGTCTATGAGCTGACCCAGCTCTAGGCATTGTTTCGCCCTGGGCAAGATTGTTGACCGCACCTCCCCTCACTTAATAGATTCTTGGTAGACAAAAATTATCTATTCTCTAAAATTTGCTACCCCTAAAAATATGTCGCCCTGGGCAGCGGCTTGATTCGCCCACCCCTGGGGCCGGCCGTGTTTGTGGACCAAAAGAAAAATATGGGGATTCTCTAAGTCAACGTCTCCCATTGTTTTCAGTCTGGTGGGATGTAGAGTAACATTATGTTGTTTTATATGTCATTAGATTGAAAACTTAGTCTTTTGCTAGCAGTTGCCGCTAGGGCATCTATGCCATTTTGTTCGTTGCAATCCGTGACTGCACACCGGGGTTTGTTTTGGTTGGATCAGAGAGAGAGCAGCATATGTGCCTCCTGATGAGAGACTAATAAGTTTCGAAACCGGTAGAGGTGCTTGTTGCACTCTCTGATTGGACTAGAATATGATGCAGCTGTATTTCTGCATTTTTGATTTACATGTTTACTCTGATTGGAGTATGAAGGGAACTCTTCTCGTTGGAACTTTACCGCGCTGAGCAGATCTTATCTTTCTTAGTCTCAGCATCCGTTATGACTTGCAAATTGTAGATACCTCGGAGGTGTAACCAGAGAAGGTTCCAATTGTTTTCAGTCTGGTGGGATGTAGAGTTTTGTTTTATTATTATTGTTATTATTTTATTATTATTATTTATATCAACATTATGTTGTTTTATATGCCATTAGAACTTAGTCTTTTTTCTTATAATTAATTTTATCAAATCACGACCACTGAATACAAGTATGCTTAGAGTGATGTGCGATGACATGCGCAGTATATATTCGTCTTTACTTCTTACTTCTTCATACGGAAATCTTCTTCTCGCGGCAAATGTTCAGCTAGGCTCTTTGAAATGAGAACTGAAGTTGAGTGGCGAAGCGTGACTTTTTCTAAAGTGTTACCAAAACTAGATGTAAAAAAATCTTATTGAAAAATAGTTATTTATGAAACAGTTCGTGAAGTATGTTTTTTGCGAACGCACGCGATATTTAGAGCACGAGCGACAACGGAGCGAGTGCTATACATCGCGTAAGTTCGCAAAAAGTACTTCACGCACAGTTTCATACAATATTTTATCTACGATAAACAAATAAAAAAACTGTAGCTCTTCGTCACTGGAATTCATTTCTATTCTACAATTTTTAGAACTTTGACATTTAAAAATCCTAACTACTTTCAAACCACAAAACTGTCAAAAATTTTGTTGTAAGTTAGGGTGACCAGATCATAAACTTGAAAAAACGGGACACATCCAAGGAGAATTTTTCTCTGGGGAGGGGGGTTGGTGTATTTTTTTGTTTTGTTTGTGAAAGACAAGTTACATTTTCCTACTTTTTTTTATATGTTTTTCATAAGCCCTGGGGGAAAGAGGGTTTAACTCCCCAAGTCCCCTCTCCGGGTACGCCACTGCCAAGGAGGGTTTGGGGCGATATCCAAATAGGCAGGATGAAACATGGTCTTTTAGCTAATTTGGGACCTACAAATCCTTTTCAATTTACCTTTGAATATGTAATTTACGTACGATCAAGACTGCGAAACAAAGTAAAAAACTCAGCCAGAATATCATGGATTAACAATCCGTCAGAACAAAACAGTTGTTAACTGAACAGTAAATAAAGCAATTTTACAAAAAAGTCAGAGCAACAAAAAATAAGCCCAGCATTAAATCAAGCAAAACAAGAGGACTAAAAAACCAGAAAGGAGAAACCGTATTTGAAGAGAAATAGATCAGCAAAATATGGGAAGAATATTACGAAAAAATGCTATTCACTATGAAGAAGGAAGCACACTGCGATGAAGAAATAAAACCGTAGAAGATAACGACGAAGTCGAAATTTTCACAGCAGAAGAAGTACAAAAACAAATATTAAAAACCTAGGAAACGGAAAAGCAGCAGGAGAAGATTAAAAAGTAGTGGAATTAAAAAAATACGGAGGAAGAGAATTACATAAAGAAATAAACCAACTAATACAACAAATTATGGACAAAATTGACTACCAGACGATTGGAGCCCAGGTCTTATAGTACCTATAATATATGAAAAAAAGGAGATCGGGAGGAGTGCCAGAATTAAAGAGCAATAAGTTTATTAAACACCACATATAACATTCTAGCAAACATACTAAACATGAGACCTAAATAATGCGCTGAACGAATATTAGGAGAATACCAGAATGGATTCAGACTAAGGAGGTCGATGATTAATTTCACAATTTCACACATACAGTGAAACAAATAATTCAAAAATCTAGAGAATACAACAGAGAAATTCCCCGAATATTCATAGATTTTAAAAGCGCTTTTGATATAATCAATCGGACGAAAATGATGGAGGAGATATAGAATGTTGGAATCCCAGAAATATTAAGACAAATTATGCTAACAGTAAGCCTAAAGAACACCAAAGCAAGGATCAGTTTCAACGAACAACTTCTAAGGAGATAAATGTAAATAAATGAGTGAAATAAGGTGACTCTGTCTCCCCGACACTATTATTTAATCTGATATTGAAAGTAAGCATAAGGAGGACAAACTTGTATCCACCTTTAGCTACTTGGGAGTAACAATATGGAAAACCGGAAAAGAGAGAACAGAGGAAAGAATTCTGAAAGGCAGAAAAACATGTGGAATGAGTAGAAATCTGTTGAGAAACAAGACAAGTATAATATGAAATAATATAATACCTTAATAAGCCTTGTTGATACATATGGGATGGAAACAACGACGATTAATAAGAAAGAGGAACATAGCATTCCGAAATTTGAACGAACAATAATGAGAACAATACTGGATCACAATGTAATAAGAGAGGGAGAAATAATAACGAAAACAAATGCCAAAATTGAAGAAACAATTGAAATTGAAGAAAAAATACGAGACATTTAGGCGTCCCGAGAGACTTTTTCGGGACACCGGGACAAATCGTTAAAAAACGGGAAAATATCGTTTTTTCGGGACGTTCGGCTACCCTATTGTAAGTCATTGCTCATATTGTCATAAATATGACAACGCGAAAGTTAAGGATACTTGATTATATGAAAGTGTGCCAAAAAACCCATTGAAAGTGGGTATAATGACAGTTTTCACAAACTAAAAACTTATACATAATATGACATAAAAAGTAGATAACAATTATTTTGAACCTCCCAAATATAAGTTTTTGTAATTATGTATACATGTATTATATGCATGTAATAGGTATAACAATAAATAATAAACAAACTAAACAGATTATTCTACAATAAAATAACATCAAAAATAAACAAGTAGGGAACAGAACATATTTTGAAAACTAGTGTTTATATATTTAAAATCTTCTATTTTCAATAATTTCATTTTTTTCTTCAAAATTATATATAAAAAAACATACAAGGATAATGACTTTTCAAGTAGTTGATCGATTATGCAGCAACATTCTTCCATGTTCAAATTCAAATGCACGAATAGCTACTAAACTAACGTTACCATATTGTAAAATGGTGACAATACTGATATACACAGCGTGCCCGCGCCGTCTCTGGAGCCGTCATTGCTTCAAAATTTTCAGTCTCGACCGATAGCGAGAATCATCTTTCGTTACCACGTTACCAGAACTAGAAGTGGTAACGGAATATAATAACGTGCAACCCTGCAACGGATTCAAATGTATTCACATGTAATCTCGCCAATATTTTCGTGCGTTTAATTGGCTATTTACTGAATTTGGTAGGTACTACGTATTAACAAATATTTCTGTTGGTAAAAAATATAAATGGAATTATTTCATAGTAGTCATAAAATATTTATTTGCAAGATTTTTAACTGTTACCAATGGTAACAGTGGTTACATGGACGCTTCGCCAGTGCTGAAGTTAGAACCTTCCTAATTGACAGCAATTTTGCCTTGGGTGATCGATTGTGTAACGAGCATTGGTTAATTAAATTGGCATATTTAACAGATATTTTTAACAAGGTCAATGCAGTTAGTCTCTCACTTCAGGGAAAGACAATAACTGTCTTTAACGCCAATGATAAAATACAAGCGTACATATAAGAAGAAATTAATTTTTTGGGCAACATCGGTGAAAAATAAAAATCTAGATAGCTTTCCACTAATCACAGAATTTAGAGAAGAACTGGAATCGGACATACCTGAAGCTGTCTTTAACGAGTTTCACACTCATCTGCTAAATTTACTTGAAAACTTCCATAATTATTTTCCTGAGGAATTCCACGACAAAATTAAAGAAAACTTCTGGGTTGCAGATCCATACCCTGCAATGGTAAAAAAACAGCTTCCTTAACATCTCAGCAGTATGAATGCCTGATAGATTTGACATCGGATTCTGCGATAAAAAAACTCGATTTAAAATTTTATCAGGTAAAGCGAAAATTATTCTTCTCCCTTTTGCAACAACATACTTATGTGAAGCAGCATTCTCTGCCTATGTGGCCACTAAAACAAAATATAGATCTCGACCGAATGCGGAACCTGACATTCGATTGTCAGTTATCCCAAATTCAACCAGATATTGCTAACCTATGCAATTCAAGGCAGCCTCACTCTTCACATTAAAATGAAGACATTACGTTTCTTAAGATTTTAGAAAAAATATGATTTGTGTGTTCATTTTATTTTTGTTTTTCGTTATATGTAATTAAGTTTCTCATGTTTGGGATTGAAAAAAAAATTGAACAAAGTGAATAGAAAATTGTTATTTCCTCCCCCCAACTAATATCTCTCGTTCTTAAATATAGGTTTCAGGTGCAATATGGTAAGCGCTCACTACAGAATTTCTGACCTGAATAGTGCTCCTCGACCACCAATAAACTTTGGGAAACGCTGCTCTAAGTGATAATCTCTAAGTGATAATGAGAAGAATATATATTTTGTACTAAGATATTCTATATGGTTCTGAATCAAAATAAATACTACATAATAAATAATATAATAATTAATAAATAAAATTTAAATAAAATAAAAATTATGCTACAGTACCTAATTATTATTAAAGGAAAATAAAACAAAATATTGTTTGTCTAATAATCTTAAATGTTAATAATATTGTATTAGACGTAGGTACTTCTATTATGTAATTTGTTCATTTAAGTAGAAAATTATCAAGTCTATAACATGAACGTTATAATAATATATTACATTTTAAAATGTGAGCCTTGAACAATGTCCTCTGTTAAATGTGAATGAACTTTCTGATAGACTATTGCTTAATAGATAGTAAGCAATATCACTTCTTTCATCTTATTGGGCCTAATATACATTCCTGCCTTAGATCCACCGAAGTTATCAACAACTTTACTGTCTAATGAGATGCCTGCAAAAATGTTTTAATTAATAAGTAATTTCCTAAAAAATATATTAAAATGCAAAATGGAACAATCTCTAATTATAAATAAAATTTATACATTAAATACCAATGACCAAGACTTTCTGGAAAAACAAAGAACTACTTCTATTACTATTCCATTATGCATAGGTTTTCGCGGTGTGCAAGTGCTTGGAAGGGAAACGAGAAACGACCGTGCGCGAGTCGCGGAGAAATATTGCAACTATCTTAAATAATTCATAATTGTCAATTGAAATTGTCAAATTGACGTATATTTCATACCTTCTGTCATTGAAGCAGAAAAATTATATATTGCTCCACAATATTGATATGATATGCAATTATTATATAAAGGTAACTTTAATTAATTGTATTTTGCTTGCAGTACTGCATTTTAATAACTAATTTTATTTACTACATACAATTGTTTACGTTTGCATAACATAACCTGCATCTTATTTTTTCTTCTTATTATTTTTTTGGACTGTGGCCTTGACAATTATCCAGCAACCAGGACTAATATAATTGGCCAATATAATTAAAAGTGCGAATAAAAGTACAGAGCGTAGAAATAGAGGTCGCTTTTCCGAACTTGCACGGTCCCATATTGCAGCGCACTGCAAATTCACAAAAATCATAAGCAATAAACATTTCGATCATCATCATCATCATCATCATCATCATCATCATCAGCATCACTATCATTTTCTTTGCCATTATGCCTATACGAAGTCTGCTTTCATAATCAGGGCCGTAACTACCATTGGGGCAACCGGGGGGGCCCCACAGGAGTCCCCTTTGATTGGCCGAGATATTACGTATTGCTTGACAGATATTGCCATAGATTTTAACGAGGAAAATAAAAATATGTATTTTGAAAGATCCCAACTAAATATTTTCAAATGACACAATTTTAAAAAGAGCTTTTAAAAATAACGCAACATAAAGTTTTAATTTTTCACTGGGGAAATTAGTCTTTTCGACTAAAATGCAATTGAAATGGGGCAGGGGCCCCTGAGGCCTGAGCTAAGCTGGTGCCCTAGATACCTTAACATAAAAATTTAAATTATTACTTAGGAAATTGGTTATTTCGGCGTAATAAAACCTAAAATGCCATTGGAAGAGGGGGCGCTGAGTTATTTTGGCAAAATAAAAACTAAAATGCAACCGGAATAGGGGCCCCAGGTCCCAGCTACTTTGTCCTAACCAATTTACTCCAGACCACATCTTGGTCCGTGAAAGGAACCACATGGTACCACATATTGAAAAGAAAGATATGGGTAAGACAGAATCAGCACATTAGGATCAGTCGCACCAGTACACTGACCAGCTTCACAGAGTGTGTTTGGTTCATACTGCAGTTGCTTAATGCACCATTTGGTGCATTTACGTTAGCTACAAAGGAGACCATTTACATTGTAGCGAACGAACGCATTCGTTGATGATCCGTCCGCAATGTCAGATACAGATGAAGATGTAATCATTAGCTCTGTTAATTTTATAGTTATTGCAGGACATGCTGAAAACAAAAGAAAGAAGAGAGTGTGGTGTTCACACAGGAGGAAAAATGAGTTTTCAATGGGTTAAATATAAAACATTTTTCCGAACCCCCCCTTCCGATGAGGAGCACATTCCCCAGAACTCCCGGTGGGGGCCCCAGATCACGTTTGCCCCGGGGCCCCCAACATCGTAGTTACGGCCCTGTTCATAATTGCATTTTTCCATAAGTTTCTATCTTGGGTCATATCAGCATCAATCCGCTTTACCGCCTTGTCCTGCCTAAGCGTTTCCCCATAGGTCTTCTTGGTCTTATACTCTCCTACTTCTTCCATGAAATCTCAGTTGCTACATATTTCGATATACATATACAAATAATTTAAAAATATTAAAAATATCATATAAAATAAAATACCAAAATAATATAAAATTTCAAAAAACAAATGAAGAAATAATTTAAAAAAATATTAAAAAAATAATATACGCAAACTATCCGTGTACACCGATGCATCCAAAATGGAGGAAGGAACAGAGGTTATGCAATATTTATTCTCCAAAAACAAATCGAAGATAAGGAACAGGAGAACTAGGAACTGAAGATAATTGACTATCATATTGCATACAAATGTATTATGTATATGTATCAAAAATGGAAAACTTATTCGGAAACTTATTGTAACACAAATAAAACACAGTATCTATGTACCTACACAGCTTTTGATTCACAAAATATCCTGAAAACCTACTGGTACAGCAATTGCTTCTTCAGCCAAAGACAAATTGTCTCATTAAAAAGAATAAAATTTGGTCATGCATCATACCCAGCCCACATTACGTTAATGGTAGCCAGACGTACTCACGGAAAAATGTGGTGTTTGAGACCAGACATGGTACATTGGATTTATAACATGGTGGTAAAACCCACAATTACATAATATGCATCAGTGGTATGGTGGCCAAAAGTGCAGCAAAAATGTGCCATCATCAACTTAAGCAAGGTGCAAAGACTTGCTTGTCTCGGGATCACGGGAGCTATGAGGGGCACACCTACGGTAGCTATGGAGCCACTACTGAATCTCCCTCCTTTTCCTATAATGAGAAGAGGTGAGGCGAAAATGGGATATTATAGACTGCGATAAAACCTGAGCAACAAACCAGTTAAATTAGGATATAGTAGAATAATAAATGAAACTAACGATGCCGAATGGATGATGATTTCTGACCATATGACATCCATATACAAGCCTGAAGTACCTATTTAAGTGGACATTTGCCCACGAAAGGAACGGGACAGAGGACACTCTCGACTGCAAGTTTACACCTGGTACACGGGTCTAAAATTGCAGAAGGGTCGGGCGCAGAAATATTCAGTAGTAGTGGAAATCTTAACATTTCTATTCCACTGGGAGAATATACCTCTGTATTTCAACCAGAGATTTTTGCAATCTTGCAGCGTGCAAGAGAAAACAACTTAAAGAGCTTCGAAATTCAGCGGGTTAACATATGCACAGATAGCCAAGCAGCCATTGGGGCTCTTATAAGCCTTAAGGTGAACTCTAGGCTAGTGTGGGAATGTCGACAAGAACCTGGCAGACTGGCGCAACATAACAGAGTTATACTGATATGGGTTCCAGGTTATCAGGGCATATACGGCAACGAAAGAGATGATGGATTTGCTAGGAGAACATTAGTTTCAAAATAACTGGGTCCAGAGCCGGCCGTGGGAGTGTCAAAGGCACTCACATGGCAATATGTATGTCGGACGGACATGTGCTAGTTAGGGCTAAATTACTGCTGAAAACAAGCGGGAATCAGCTCAGAGTTATACCAGGTTTCCTTACTGCGCATGGGCTAATTAAGGGTCACCTACATACAATGGGGCTGTTTCATGAAGACTTGAGCTGCAGACTCTGTAAAAGAGAACCTGAAACAGTCAACCATATCTTATATGACTGAGAGGCATTGGATCGAAGGCGGCAAACACTTTTCGAAGACATCGAAGTGACTCAACAATATGTCCTTGTAAGTAGGAACCACATGGAAAACTTCTTATTATTAATTTTACGAAAAAAGTTATTCTTCATAAAAAGCTCTGCATGGTCTAAAACCTAAGATTCAACCTTCAAATATCCAATTTTATGAATATTGTACAAGGTACGTCGAAAAATATGAATTTCGCTCAAGAGTAAACTAGATTTATTTGTCAGAATATCGAAAATTGTCATTACGAAAAGCTGTTTGGAATTAAGAACTGTATTCTAATATGTATGTAATTACATCCTTCTAATAAAAAAAACTTTAAAAATTTTTCTTAAGTTGTGGATAACCAACATTATTTTCAGTTATATTCAATTATGATAACTCTTATATTATTAATTTTACGAAAAAAATTATTCTTCATAAAAAATTCTGCACGGACTAAAACCTATACAACCATCTTATATCAAATTTTATACGAGGTATGTCAAAAAAGATGAATTTCGATCAAGAGTAAAGTACATTTATAGTTCAGAATATTTCAATTAGAAGGATATAATTACATATTGGAACATAGATTTTAATTATAAACAACTTTTTACAACCACAATTTTCGATATTGTGAAAAATAAAGGTATTTTTATTTACTCTTGAGCGAAATTCATATTTTTTGACATTAGTTACCAGTTTTCATGCAAATCGATGGAGGTTTAACAAAATAGGAGGTGAAAACCTTTAAAGACTACTAACTTTCCCCTTTCATCCCTTATTGCTACTTCCTGTATCCACTGAGGTGTCAGCCTGAAAGGGGTCATAATTATCAATATACAATAGACACATTTCACATGCCAAACTCCATATTACTTATGACGATGATTTTTCGGCTCTAGCTCTTAGACTATAAGGTAGTGCAGGGTTCCAGAATTCTGAAATGGGTTTCATAAAGGAATGGAAGATGTACAATAAGCCAAGTGGCTGCAGTACGACTGGTTCATAACAGACATCCAGGAAAAAAAATACCCAGCCCATCTGAATCAAATACGAATACTAGCAATCGATATGTGTGTCTCCAGGAATGAATGAAACGAAAGATCCGATCTTGATCACATATTCCTACGCATATTAATATCAATGGCTTGTTGTACTCTATAACTTTCTCTATCAAGAATTTTATTACTTGTAGGTGCTTTTTAAAGCTTTTATGATGCTCAAAAATGAATAACCATTTTCAATTTCGTTGCAACAAGAAAATACAGCCGCATCATATTCTAGTTCAATCAGAGAGTGCAGCAAGCTCCTCTACCGGTTTCGAAACTTATTAGTCTCTCATCAGGAGACACATGTGCTGATCCAACCAAAACAAACCCCGGCGTGCAGTCACGGATTGCAACGAACGAAATGGCATAGATGCCCTAGCGGCAACTGCTAGCAAAAGACTAAGTTTTCAATCTAATGGCATATAAAACAACATAATGTTACTCTAAATCCCTTCTTCTTCTTAAGGTGCCTATCCGTTCCGAATGTTGGCAATCAGCATGGCTATCCTAACTTTGCTTGCTGCTATTTTGAATAGTCCGGTTGTCGATGTATTAAACCACTTTCTCAGGTTTTGAAGCCAAGATATTCTTCTTCTCCCAGGTCCTCTCTTTCCAAATACCTTGCCTTGAAGAATGAGTTGCAACAATCCATATCTCTGTTCATTCCTCATAACATGGCCAAGATATTCTAGTTTGCGCTTTTTGATTGTGTTAATACTGTACATCCCACCAGACCGAAAACAATGGGAACCTTGGATCAGAGAGAGCAGCATAGGTGCCTCCTGATGAGAGACTAATAAGTTTCAAAACCGGTAGAGGTGCTTGCTGCACTCTCTGATTGTACTAGAATGTGATGCGGCTGTACGTTTTCGTTTTGCAACGAAATTGAAAATGGTAATTCATTTTTGATTTACATATTTACTCTGATTGGAGTACGAAGGGAACCATTCTCGTTGGAACTTTACCGCGCTGAGCAGATGGGACGTGAATTATAAATTGTAAAATTCCCTCATCTTCCTTAGTCTCTGCATCAGTTATGGCTTGCAAGTTGTAGAAGCCTCGGAGGTGTAACCAGCGAAGGTTCCCATTGTTTTCGGTCTGGTGGGATGTAGAGTAACATCATCATCATCAGTAGCTCGACAACCCCTTTTGGGTCCTGGCTTGTTCTAGGATTTTCCGCCATTCTGTTCTGTTCCTTGCTTTGTTCTTCCGGTTGGTAATCTCAAGTGTTTTCAGATCTTGTTCCACTTGTTCCATGTATCTAAGTTTGGGTCTTCCCTTTGACCTTCTCCCTACTGGAGCTTGCCTCATTATATGTTTTGGTGTTTCGGTCTCCAACATCCGTTCAACATGGCACATCCAGCGCAGACGTCCGATTTTTATGGATGTTATGACGTCGGGTTCGTTTAATGCTGTGTATAGTTCAAAATTGTATCTTCTGCGCCATACGTCGTTTTCTTTCACCCCCTTATATATGTGTCTGAGGATTTTTCGTTCAAACGTACCTAATAAGTTCTCATCGCTTTTCGACAGTGTCCATGTCTCTGATCCATATATAAGGACCGGTTTTATCAGGGTTTTGTATATTTTGCATTTGGTTTTTCTCGTGATG
The DNA here is from genome assembly GCF_917563875.1 of Diabrotica virgifera virgifera. Taxonomy (NCBI): domain Eukaryota; kingdom Metazoa; phylum Arthropoda; class Insecta; order Coleoptera; family Chrysomelidae; genus Diabrotica; species Diabrotica virgifera. The sequence goes on from NC_065443.1 coordinate 254,445,542, forward strand.
TTAGATATTAGATGTTTAATTGGTCCATTATATGTTTTATTAGCAATATGTATTCTTCTCTTGACTTCTTCGCTGACATTGTTATCTGCGGTAAGTAGTGAACCTAGATATGTAAATTTTTTTACGCTTTCGATTGTATAGTCTCCTATTGTCAGATTCTGTAGGTTTCTTTGGCCTGTCGATTTGCTGGCCTTCATGTATTTGGTTTTTATTTCATTAATATTTAGGCCACTGTTTTGTGCCGCTCTTTCTATCGCAGTAAATGCTTCTATCATTTCTCTTTTGCTTCTAGCTATGATATCAACATCATCTGCAAATGCCAATATTTGTACACTTTTTGTTATTATTCTTCCTCTGGTGTTGACTTTTGACTCTCTAATTATTTTCTCTAATGTGATGTTGAATAGAACACAGGATAGGGCATCTCCCTGTCGTAGGCCCGTTCTAACATGTATTGTATCTGTTAGTGCGTTTTGAATTCGAATTTGACTCTGTACTTTAAGTGTTTGTTTTCCTATATCAATGAGTTAAGTTGGAATTAAACTCTTAGAGTAGCATTACGTTGTAGAGTAACATAATGTTGTTTTATATGCCATAGATTGAAAATTTAGTCTTTTTTTTTATGACGAAATTGCCTCCTAGTTTTATCATTACACTTACAATGCCTTTTTGTCCAATTGTTTGCTGTTCTTCATAGCTAGTTGTTCTGATCCTTGACTTTGTATTGCTGGGATTTGTACCTCTGGAATGTGAGCGTCTCGACTATATAAAGTTCTATATAGAATATGTGTATGTATAAATGGCATGTCCTTGTTTATTTTTTAAGTTATAAATATTCTTCGTTCTTGTCTTCAACTTTAGTTTTAGAACTTTTAGGCGTTTGTTTAAATTTGTGGTATTAGTTGTTTCTTTAATGTTAAAGTTCCTTCTTTTAGACTGATAAAGATAGCCACGGACAAATCACCAAAGGGTAAAAGTAAAAGAAGACTTAAAAAAAGAAACATACCTATATAAAAACGTCTACACACGCTGTGACCAAACCACCTGACTGTCGGGCTGACGTTGGGTCTGATTGTGTATGTAGGCTTGTCGCACGACAAACATGTGTCATCCTGACAGTCAGGCTGATAGATTTGGTTGGGTCATCTTGCTATTCCACCATCCTGACAACTGACAATCGGGTTGGGCAATAAACTTTAATGATCTATTTATACAAGACCCCGACAAGAATAGTCGGGGAAGTCTGTCGTGTTAGCAGGGCGTGTGTAGACGTTTTCAAGTTGATATTATTGATAAGTTGTAAATCTACAATGGTCTAAAAACTATTAACAGCCATAACGAATATTTACTATTTTGATATCTCATGAAATATTCATGAAACTAGAAAGACGGCTTTTGAAATTCCATCTAATGAAGCCATAATTGAAAGCATATTTGCATATAACAATAAAAGAGATTTTTTGCAATAATTTATCAACAAAAAAATTTGGTAAATATTTGTTTAAACAAAGGAATTTTTTCGGGTGATAGTTTATGATCCAAAGTGGAAATCTGATTGATTAATGGCTTGTGAAAAAAATCATATGAAATGCTAATCAGAATTATTAATTATAAATCATATCACTTGGTGCAAGTGTTGGTTCAACTGGACGTATCAGTATTAGAATAATCTTGTTCTTCTTATTTTGCTTACTTACTTACTTAGTCCTAAGCCTTTCTACCTTTGGGTGTAAGGCTGGTGGAGTTGAGTTTGGCATTGTAGTCTCCATGCTTTCCGATATTGCGTTAGGTTTCTTGCACTTTCCAATGTCAATCCCTTCTTCTCGACTTCTTTCCTGATTTCATCTACCCACATAACTCTTGGTCTTCCTCTTTTGTTTTTCCCTGCACTCTCGTTTCGAACACTCGCTTTGTTAGCCTCTTCTTCGACATTCTACACACGTGCCCGAACCATCTAAGTTATCCCTCCACTATTTTTTCATTGATTGGTTCCAGTTTTAGGTTTTGTCTAATTGTTTCGTTTCGTATTTTGTCTGTCCTCTTTCTGTTTGCTATTTTCCTCAGGAACCTCATTTCCATAGCATTGACTCTGGATTTTTGTCTCCCCGTCAATGTCCATGTCTCGCTGCTATACATGATTGTTGGTCTAACTACTGATTTAACGACTGCCGTTTTTACTTTCTCCGGTATCTCTTTTTTCCCCAAAAATGTTGTTTTCATAGCGTTAAATAAGCTTCCTGTTCGTCCCATTCTTTCGTTTATTTCCATGTCTTGTTTACCATTGGCTTCGATTATTACTCCTAGGTATTTAAAATATTCCACTTGCTCTAGTTGTTTCCCGTCTAATTCTATTGCGTGTGTCTTCTTCGTATTTGAAATTATCATTGTTTTTGTTTTCTGTGTATTAATTTTCATATTTATGTTTGATAGTTCTTCTTCTAGGATTTCAAGATTGTTCTGTAGGTCTTCTCTGTTTTCTGCTATCAATACCATGTCGTCTGCGAATAGTAGCTCCGATAGTTGAGTCCGTTTCATTTGCCAGTATCCTAATGTTAGTTTTCTCATTCTTCTCTTGGCTTTCTTTATCGCTTCATCCAGTACCACTGAGAATAGCAGTGGACTCAGCACGCATCCCTGTTTGACGCCTTGACTTGTAGTAATTTCTCTGGATTCCTCGTTATTGGTTCTTATTGTATTTGTATTATTTTTGTACATATCCTTTATTACTTCTATTATGTACCTGTCGACTCCCCTTTCTTTTAGTGTCTTCCATACGTCCTTTCTTCGGATTCTGTCAAACGCCTTTTCCAGGTCAATGAAGCACATATGTATCTCTCTATTCTTCTTGATTACCTTCTCACTTACTTGTCTTAATGTGAATATTAGGTCTTGCGTGCTTCTGTCCTTCCTGAATCCACACTGTGTCTTCCATAGTTGTTTCTATTTGGGTTTTTATTCTTGTCTCTATTATTCTTGCGAATACCTTCCCAGGGATACTTGATATGGTGATACCTCGGTAATTATTACAGTTTCTCTTGTCTCCTTTTTTGTGTATTGGTAGTATAATGTCTTTCTTCCAGTCCTTTGGCAATTCTGCTCTATTTATGATATCATTCATTAGTTCTTTCATCCTATCCATTCCCTCTGTCCCCATGAATTTTATCATTTCCGGGGTAATATGATCCTTGCCTGGTGCTTTGCCCAATTTTACTCTTTCTATTGCTTTCTCTAATTCCTCTCTTGTTATGGATTCCACTTGTTGTTCTTCATTCCTTTCTTGTATCTCCCCTATGTTGTCCTTGTCTGCATGAGTTAGCTCTTTGAAATGTTCTCTCCATCTTTCCATTATTTGTTTTTCTTCTGTTAGTACGTTTCCATTCTTGTCTTTTATATTTGGCATCGTGTGCTCTTTCTTTTGTCTGAGTTGTTTTAATGCGCCGTAGAAGAGTTTTTGGTATTCCCTATAATTTTTTGTCATTTTTTGTCCAAATCTCTCCCATGACCTTTCCTTTCCTGCTTTCACCGCTATTTTAACCTCTTTTCTTTTTCTTTATATGCCTCGTAATCTTCCGGGTGTTTTGTACTTAGGTATCTCTTCCATTTTTCTTTTTTGTTCTTTATTTTCTCTCGTATTTCTTTCGTCCACCATTCCGTTCTCCTCATGTTGGTATTTGCTATTTTTGTTTTCCCACAAGTTTCCTCAGCTGCTTTGATTATGCTGGTTTTTAGATATTGCCATTTTTCTTCTATATTTGTATTTTTTGCCCTACCTTTCAGAGTATTATCTAATTTTTCTTGGAATTTCTTCTTATATCTTTCCTCTTTTAATTTGTAACTTTTTATTTTTTCATTTACTACCTTTCTCCTCTTTTCTTCTTTTTCTTCTGTTGTTCTAATTCTCATTATTACTAGATGGTGGTCACTGCCAATCTCTGAGGCTCTTTTCACTTTCGTATCCTGTACTGTTTTCCATTTGTTGCTGCTTACCAAAAAGTAATCTAAGATTGATTTTTCGTTTCTGCTGTCTTGTACTCTCGTGTATTTGTGTACTTCTTTATGTTTAAATTTTGTATTTGTTATAACTAGTTTGTTCTCCATATATATATTTCTATTATTCTTTCACCATTTCTGTTTAGTATTTCTTCTCCTACTTTTCCCATGCACTCCTCTATTCCGCTGTTGTTGTTTCCGACTCTACCGTTTAGATCTCCCATTACAATTATGTTTTCTTCCCCATTATCAATTTGCATTTGGAGCTCCGAAGAATTTATCTTTCTCTTTCTTTCTTGCATCTTCATTTACTCCGTAGGCTGTTATTATTGTCCATATATCTTCGTCCATCAGTTTCATTTTCACCGATAGTATTCTCTGGTTAACATATGTTATTTTGCTACCAAACATTAACGAATATTTTTGGACAACTATTATGTACAAGTCGTCGAAGACATTTATATTCATCAGAAGATTTTAAGCCGAGTCTTGTTTTATCAGTTAACAAAACTGTCCATAAGCAGACAAATGTTGATGCGTGGCAATCTTAGAACGTTGTGACATTGAAGTCAGACTATTTTGCAACAAAAACTGCTTCTTTATTTGTCTTGATGTTTAATTTTGCTTTATTTAAATGGATTTTAATTAATCCAGATAATACCAACACATTTTATCTACAGGTGCCCTGAAGAGGTCACCAGAACTGTATTTAAACCATTCTCTTAAATTCTTCAACCATGACTCTCTCCTTCCTATACTCCTTAATCCTTTTATCTTTCCCTGTATTATCAGTCTTAGCCTTTCATATCGCTGTACCCTCATTACGTGTCACAGATATTGCAACTTCCTTATTTTTATTGTGTTTATTATTTCGTATTCTTTGCCCATTTCTCACAATACTTCTATTTTCGTTTTCTTATGTGTCCATGCTATTCTAAGCATCCTACTGTAGCTTATTTATATGTTCTTGCTTCAATATCTAGCTTTCGTTTATATTGCAATGTCGAAAACACGTAGCATCTCAGAGCTCTTCTCTCAGTTATAATCTAAGGTATTTGTTGCAGAGAATGGTATTCATTTTTACTAATAGTACAAACGCATTTCTTTTTATTTATATCCTGGCCCTTTTTCCTGTTGTTTGAACATTATTGTTTGAAATCCAGGTTCCTAGGTACCTATTTGTATTTATCAAACCTTTCTATTACCAAACCTAATAATAATAAAAGTAAATAACCGAGAAATATATGTAAGAAAAAGGTCGAAGCCACGGAAGAAATGGATGGAGCCGAAAGAGTAAGGAATAAAGAAATAAAACAACAAATGAATAGAGGGCACTATAGTTGAGGATATTCAGATAAAAGAGCTTATTTGGTATGGGCATGCGAGCCGAATGGATGATGAACGATTGCCAAAAACAAAACTATGATGTGGCAACCCCAGAGAAGAAAAAACGAGGAAGACCACCAGAAAGTTGGATTCTGGAAGTTAGGAAAGCGATTAGCACTCGAAATCTAAGGGCCAAACCAGACGGGCCACTCTGTAACGCTACTTTGTGGACCCACAGAGTGGCTGAAACAGGCGATTTTCTAGCGCCGGCGACTACGCTGCGAAGTGGATCGTTTGGAAGGGTACGGGGTTTAATATAATGGATGAGAAAAAAGTAAGCTTGTTCAAATGATTAAAAACTTGCCGGCTAATATTTAAAAAAAAGTGTGTTCGTCAAAATCAGTGTTTGTAATATCCATAGTTTTAAATATTTTATAAAATTTCAACGCTTTTGAAAAAATACCAATAAACTCCATAATGAAATTAAGAAGAACCAGACAAAAACCGCTATATCACAGAAAGAAGCACATAAAAAATCAACCAGTATAGCTGGTATCCTACAGGCCTAAAATCGTTTGATACAACCTGACAACTGAGTGAAAGAGGCCTTTAAGGAGATGATGACATTGATTATATGTAAACATGTTAGCGTGCTACCCTCTTTTAACTGATATCTTATCGTTTTGTTTTCAACAACAAACAATAGAACCGTTTTTGGCCTAGGATGGGACCCCACATAAAAAAACAAACAAGATTGTGAGTATTTGTTTTGTTAAGTCCAAATGCATTCAATGTATAATAAAATGTAAATATAAATAGTCGGTAACTAGTACACTAAGCCGGGTGTACTGGCGCATTCTTAGAAATCTCATTGAGATGGAGTATAGGGAACAAGAACAAGAAGAACAGGCTGGTTTCCGCGCTGGAAGGACTTGCACAGATAATGTCTTCTGCCTAAAACAATTAATTGAAAAAAATCAGCAACCAATCAAGAGACCCATCTCATGTTTGTTGACCTGCGTAAAGCATACGTCAGCGTTACTGTGACTAAATTGTGGAAATCACTACAAGAAACTAACATCAGCTACACTCTAGTCAAAGCCTTAAAAAATTATTTGGAAATTCTACATCACAAGTAAAAATTGGCAATACACTATCTAAAAAGTTCATAGTTAACAAGGGTCTGCGCCAGGGCTGCTGTATTTCACCAACTTTGTTCAATATATATGTTGCAAAAGCACTAAACCAGTGGAAACGTAAATGCCACGGTATGGGTATAGACGTCGGAGAGGTTTGTTTATATACCTTACAATTTGCTGATGACCAAGTCATCATAGCTAATGATAAAGACGACCTACAGTATATGGCAAGAAAACTCAAGGAGGAATATAACCAGTGGGGCTTGGAAATTAATGTGGAAAAAACTAAATACCTACCCATAGGAGCTGAGCTATCCAATATCGAACTAGAGGATAATGAACAAATATGAAACAAATATGAACAAATGAACAAATGAGGAAATAAAGAAAAGGGTAACACAAGCTAGAAGAACAATTGGCTGCCTAAATGGAATACTTTAGAGCTCCGAAATAGGAATACAGCGAAAATACAATATCTATGAAACACGTTCTATGAAAGAGTTCGAAATGAGGAAGTAAGAAGACGAATTGCAATAGATGGTTACTTAACAACAGACATTGAGAGGAAACAGTTGATTTGGTATGGTCATGTTCAAAGAATGGAAGACACAAGATTTCCCAAAAAGATCATGCAGTGGGTATCACCAAACCGCAAAGAACGAGGAAGACCCAAAAAGACATGGAAAGAAGGGGTAACCAAAGCAATGAGTACAAGGGATCTTAGAGATGGCCAATGGGATGATAGAAGGACGTGGAAGTTAGGCATCGGACAACGTCGAAAGACGTTCTAAAACCGATATATACATACAAATATAAATAGAGAAAACATTGCTTACGGGATTTAGGTATTCGTTTCGATACCTTCTTTAAAATCGGAAACAAATAATTCAAAGATGACGTCCCACGCTTTTCCTTTTAATGCCCTATAAATCTGCCCTCGGGTTATTGTATCCCATATAGCTGGTCTGTTTTGCACTTCAATCAAAAACCGTTCCGAATCGAAATTCATTTTAGATGCTCACCCATTTAGGTGCTTATAAAGTCTGGCAAACGTCTGCGGCAGCTACAAAAGTGGTCCGTCTGAATGGCGTTTGCCACTAGTGGACGCAACTAACAACAGTGAGGCTCGGCGACTGTGGCTGGCCACAGTCGCTCGTCTGGGGTGCAAAGTCCACTTCACATATCATCACGGCCAATCATCGAAAGCTGCTTTGTGGATCCACAGAGTAGCGCTGCAGAGTGGTCCGTCTGGTTTGGCCCTAAATGAAGAACTAACTCAAGATAGAATACAGTGGCGTTTGGGACTCTTTTTATAATAATTTTTAGAGTTCTTATTTTTTTTTATAGAAAGTGTTGTTTTGTTTAATTGTAATTGGAGTTGTTCAGCAGAGCTTGCTACAATCCCGGTGGCACCTGTCAAAAGTAATGGCACTTCTTTAAGATCATTTCTTTTTAAATATATTTCACACATAATTTTGCACATATTCTTGTAAATATTACAACTAACGAATTGTTTTAAAATTTTTGACTGTACACTATATTGATTGTTTCCCACCTTTACACGTATCAGATGAGTATGTCAACTAAAACTGCCACTGTGACAGTGAGAGTTTTGGGGTGGAAAGGTGGGAAACAACAAAGATCTTATACACATAGATTTGGCCAACTCCGAAAAATAGCGTAACGCGGAGCAGTTCGGGTCGGTGGTCTATCTATCTCTCTCTACTGGCGCTTAGCTTTCTCTTTCTAGCATATGATGGCTGCCGCCTCTGTGTAACTGTCGTTCCATTACTCCCACCTCTTGGTAGATACGCTCACACTCGCACGACAGACAAAGATAGCTAGACCACCGTACTTGATATCGACGTTACACCCCGATGCATTGTTTAGCATATCCCTAGCCAGATCTATTCTTGACATATCTCTGGGAAACAATCAATATAATGCAAATTTATAGGTTAATATCGCTAAATTTCCCAGCCCGACTAGTTTAATTCCTTTTTATCTCACAACTTAATATGTGTTCCACCTTTGGTGGTATTTTGCTGGTTATTAGCGCGCTCATCACTGTACAGTCCGTCCAATATACTTACCGTTGCACGTCATCCGCGTCATAACCCGTGACGTCACATGATAGCAACACGAAATATTTAGGCGCTAGGTCTGTTCATTTTTAGAATCATTTAGCCGAGTATACTGAAATTACAGCCACTAGACATATTTTATTATAAACGCGTAGAAATAATGTTGGAAGATTTCTATTAATGTACATTTAAAGAAACATACCCTAACATGTTCCATTTAATTTTTATAAGTGGAATATAAAGCGTTTTTATAAAGCACACTTGTTCGGATTACACTCTAACTGCAATCGAACAAATTTGACATTTTGGCATAAATTGGTAACCTTTATTTGACAGTTCATATTTGTTTTTATTCTTTACTATACGCTGTGAGCTCGTACGTAGAGGGGATATTTATAAATTCGTGAGCGCCAGTAGTGACAAGTCTGTAAACGTTTACCGGAAATTTGACATAAATGTCAAAGTGATTAATTTTAAATTAAAATTAAAAACAATATTATAAAAAATATTAGTTGATCAAAGCTGTGGTTTATATTTTTACCTTAAATATACTTACGTTTTAAATACTGAATTTGCGTTTTTTAATGTTCTGTAATATGTAATTATAAATTAATCTTGGCGCCATCTACATGATAGTTGTGAAAGTATCCGAAGTAAGAAATTAATATTTCATCAATAGAACGTCAAAATGATTAGCAAAATCTTTAAAAAAATCTATTACAATTTAATTACTTTTTAGCGTTGTAAATATTAAGCGATAACAATTAAATAATAAATTTAAAAGTTACCGGTGAAAGTTGAATTAGTAACCGCTAGGAGCGACACCAGCGAAGCTCAGAGCGTATAAGTATTTGTTTTATTATATTTACTGTTTTTATTATTTACTTTTACGTAAAATTGTAACTTAATTCTTATTTTCTATTTCTAAAGTTTTTATTTATTTACGTTGAATATTAATCTGTTTTGTTGTATAATCTACTTCCCCAAAAATTATGTGATATATTTGATTTAAAATGAATTCAAGAATTTTTTGTAATTGGGCAACAATATCAACTTAGATCTCTGACGTAGATAATGACGTGCAACGGTAAGTATATTGGACTGACTGTATATGGAATATAATGTTCTTACTTGATTATTAAAATGATTTATTATTTATATATTTGTATAATATAATATAATTTTAGAATAATATATTTTGTAATGGAGCAGAATATACTAACAAAGAGTCGTTCTGCTATATTGTGAAGTGCACCTTTCAGTGAAACCGACCCAACTGCTTCACCGTATGTTATATCCCATCTTTCCCATATCACTGATTGTTACTTCTTACGTAACTTGAAAGATTTAGCAACTAACTTCATACTGTCGGTATGCGCGTACTTCATACTGTCGAATTTATAAAAATTCACTCTCAACATTTTTCCAATTGCGCCTAAAGAAGTATAACTTCAAAAAAATAAACAAAGAATAGGATCGGTAACCAATAAAGATAGTCCAATTGGTCTGTACCCTTTATTACGTGTTTTAATTAACTTTATACGTTTAATTAAAACGTTAACGAGTATTGTTTGTTATATTGGTAATTAGTAAGAAAGAAATAATGAGTCTATACTTACAATTTGACACTGTTTTTGCATTACTTTAAATTATAAACAAATACCTGGAACATGTTGTGGCATGTCATTTAAATATCTTGCTATTTATAATGACTTCAATGTCTAGAAATGCCGAAAAAACTTTTTGGTGACCTTTGCAACTATATTTAATCCCATCATTATTTTATATTTAAGTATTTCCTCGTTATAACAACATAGACGATTGCTGGGAACAAAAGAAAACGACAATAATCACTACAGCTCGAGAAAATTTCCTAATACAACGAACAGTTAAAAATGACTGGATGACACAATGCATCTTAGATCTAATGGATGATCGGGGGCAGTACAAATCCATAAACAGCGAAAAATATAATCTTCTTCTTCTTCTTCTTTTATATAGGCAGTACTGCCTGCTTTTCTTCAATCTTTTTCTTCAATTTTCTTCACCTTTCCACCTTTTTCTAGGCTGTCCTGCTGGTCTTCTACCGTCTGGTCTTTCCCAAAACACATTGCTAGTCATCAATCTGTCGTCATCACTCCGTACCACCATCTTAGTTTATTGGCTTCTTATGCTAGATTAGATAGTAATGGGGACATCGGGTCTCCCTGTCTGGTGTTTACGTCGAACGCCTTTGAAGTTTTGCCTCCTATTCTAATTTGTACAAAGAAATTGTTTACAAACATTGACATAGTCAGCTTCTTTGGTACGCCTAGCTCCACCATTGCACTCAACAGTTTTAAGCGATCTATGGAATCATATGCTTGTTTGAAGTCTATGAAGATCTGGTGTACGTCTTTATTATATTCCCAATATCGCCAATAATTTCCTCTGTATATGGCAGTAATCGCTTCAGTACCACTGAAGCCAATATCTTATATATAGTACTGATTAGTGGGTTTCGCAAAGAAAAGTCTACTATCCATCAAATTTTCCTTCTAAGACAAGCTTTGGAAAAAAAATATGAGCATGGAATTGATACTCACCATCTGTTTGTGGATTTTAGATGCACCTATGATAGTGTAGACAGAAACGCATTATACAAAGCAATTATATGTAGTTATTAAGGTACCAAGAACGCTTGAGCTCAATGGTGCATAGACCGAGGGCCTTCAGTCCGAGGTATATACGTTGACCGAAAGCGTTATTATAATAATACCCGTGGTGCCTTCAACGTTTAATGTCCGACTAAATTATTCTTCATATGCAAAAACTTTGAATGAATTTTGAATTAATTAGTTTTCAAATAAGTACATTTACCAGAAATAGTCGTAACGTAATTGTGGTAACCATAGTTTTACTTAGAGTTTTATTTGTCAACTTAACAGTATTTAACTCGTTATTTAAATTTAATAGGCCCTAGGGCGTTATTTTTCAATAACACGCCCTTGGGCGTTATATCCTACTTAATAGACTTCGAAATAATGTCATTATTTGTCAAATAATAGACCAGTCGGCTTTTATAGAATTTAATGTCCGACTGGTATATTATTTGAAAATTATTGACATGATTTCGAAGTCAGTTAAGTATCATATTTTTAAAAATAACGTCCTAGGGCATTAAATTTAAACAACTAGTTAAATACTGTCAAGTTGACAAATAACAACCTAAGTAAAACTAAAGTTACCACAATTACGTTACGACTATTGCTGGTAAATGTACGTATTTGAAAATTAATTAATTCAAAATTCATTCGAATTTTTTGCATATAAAGAATAATTTAGTCGGTCATTAAACGTTGAAGGCAACACGGGTATTATAGATAATAACGCTTTCGGTTAACGTATATCCCTCGGGCCAAAGGCCCTCGGTATATACACCATTGATCTCAAGCGTTATTATCCTTATAATACCCTTGGTACCTTAATAACTATAATATCCACAATACACTTAGTGAGATTGGTGAAAGCAACCCTCTCAACAGCCTAGTGTAAGGTTAGAGTGCAGAATGGAATATCAAGAACTTTCCAGACACAAACAGGACTTCGAGAGGGGATAGCCTATCGTACCTTCTATTCAACATTGCTCTAGAGAAAGCTATTACATGTAGGATTCGTTAAAGATAATCGTAATAAAAGTCCGTTTGATGTTTAACAATTTTAATTAATAAAATAGATAAGTAAATTATTGATACTATTAACTTGACGAAATATAAAAGTGGGTGTAATTGCGACTAAAACTTTACGAGTTCTCACAAAAGAAAGTTCTTTGAAACATTCGCGTTTATCTACTTAATATATGACCGGCTTGTCAATATTACGTCCTTATGATTATCTCAAATACAACCTCTTAAGTTCGAATCTCAGAATCGACTGCCTCTGTAACCAAAACAGTCTCCTGTCTTCCCCTCTTCATGCTTAAAATCCGAAACTATTAAAATTCTACTGCAATAAATTTCGATCACTATTAGTAATAAAATTTGGTTCATTATAAAGTTAAAAGTAGTCCGCTACCGTCGCCGTAATCCCCAATTCGTTCTGCACATCTGGGCCAACGTTCATATGTGTGAGACCCTTATCCCGTTCTCGTACTAATAATTAAGAAAAATGATATACAGGGGAATTTAAAATATGAGGTAAACTATTTACAATCCTACATACATAATCTGGAAAATCAACAAGAGGGACTGTTATTAATAGCAGTGTACAAATACTAGCGTATGCAGATGACATCGATATCATAGCAAGAAGTTCACGGCATTGGAAGCAGCAAAAAGAATAGGGCTACAAGTTAATATTAATAAAACTAAATATCTGAAGACCTGAAATAATAATCAAGTAGCAGAACCTGAATATATAACGGTTGGAACATATACTTTCGAAGAAGTAAGAGAGTTTATAGTGAGCCTAGTGTTAGTAGATCTATCAAAATAAACAGGCTGCGGTGGCTAGGCCACTTAGAGAGAATGAATGAGGCGGAGTCGTCGAAATACATTTATAGCCAGAGACCGGATGGAGTGAGGAGAAGAGGCAGGACCAGAGCACGATTTAAGGACCAGGCGGAAGACGACTTACGAGTATTAAGAGTACGAAATTGGAAAACCAAGGGGAAGGATAGGAAGGAATGGAAGCTGATTCTGGAACAGGCCAAGATTCACCATGGGTTATAGAGCCAATGATGATGATGATAAGTACTGATTAGTGAAATTCTCCTGTAGTTGTTACATATATCCTTTCTGCCTTTTTTATGTATTGGAACGATAATACAGCACTCCATTCTTTTGGAAATATTTCTTATTCCCAGACTTCTTTTATTATTTGATGTATTTTCATTTTATGTTATACACTCATGCTCTCATTTCTGATCAGTTCTGCATCAATATTAATAATCTATAGTCCTGGGGACTTGTCATTTTTTAGGGTTTTTACCGCGGTGCTAATAAACATCGCGGTGGTTAAAAAAATAACATCTGCATGACCCTTTTCGCAAAAAATATTCATTAATTTGTTATACACATTTTTTTTATATATATACAGGGTGAGTCATGAGGAACTGTACATACCCCTACCTCGTATAGAGGCCCCTATGGGGAATTACAAATGACCATTCAAAAGTATCTGCTCCCATTGTTTAATAATATACAGGACGAGTCTCGTATTTTGACAGAAATTTGTGTTCGTCATAATTCTTGAACGGTCAGATCGATGTGTCTCTTATTTTGGTCAATCGTTACACTATTACCACTTAATAAACTGATTTATTAAAACTAGAAAAAATCAGGTCCCGCTTTAAACAATTAGTTCGTTTGAGTTTAAAAAAAATTTTTCACCCTGTATACCTATAATGGTAGGAGAGCAAAGTATGCTAAATGTGCAGTCACTCGAGCGTTATGGGGATCTATTGGGTTGTGAAGAGTAGGTCCTAAAACCAAAAAAAGTTAAGTAAAGTTTTCCATTGTAGTGGGGACTTTCCATTTTTAATTTAATTTTCCATTTCCAACAATGGTTTTTTTTAGATTATAGCGCCATCTATCCATAATTTGAAAAAATATCTCGAATAAAAGTTACTTATTTTGACGTAAACAATCCAAATCTGCAATAAAAAATGGGGGCTCCCATTTAAGATTTTAAAGTAACCCCTCACCGTACCTCTGTGGGGGCCGTGTTTGGTTCCATTCGATAGATTTTTCAAAAATATTGAATACGTGTATTTTCAGTTTTTCGATCTAATGTTCATTTCGCAAAATATCGCGGGGTTCGTATTTAAAATTTTAAATTTACCCCCCATCCCTTTCTGTGGAAAGTGGTGTTCGGTATCATTCGATAGATTTTTGAAAAATGTTGACCACGTATTTCTTAGTTTTTCGATCTGTCATTTATTTCGCGAAATATTCGCTTTTTTGTTGTGAAATTTTGGGACTCACCCATTTCCTTACGCCCTGCTCAAATGTTCAGATTTTTGAAATATACACTGTTTTGCATGTACTTAACTTATCTTATCTTAATCTGACGATTTCGAGCTTTTCTAAGGATATATTTTTTTCGGCCTCCCCCTTAACGAACTCCCCTGCATTAACCCTTAAACGCCCATGGGTGGGTAAAAAATGTCCACCTAATGCGTATTCCCTTGTAACATATTTATTACGTGTTTAAAAATTTTTAAAAAATTATTTATTGTTAAAAACACAGACCTTTATCGAATGTTAATTTGGTTCTACCGATATTTTTGAAAATAAAAGTAGCATCTTGAGTTATATATGGATGGGCATAAAAAGTACACCCTTGGTAAAACTTGTTACTAAAGGTTTCTCGTTGGTAGGAAGATAATTCATATAATTATCGACGTATAATTACATAATCTACATAATTATCCGCCAATGAGGAGGCTGAAAGGAAGAATATGGAGAAAATCGACAAATCTGAATTACTGGCTTTTACTGGTATGTTAATTTTGATGTACATTGTAATTTTGTTGCTAGGTTTGTAAATTGTTTATATTAATATTTTAGAAGATGCTGTGTTTATTAAGCATAAGATTCTTAAGTTTAATCCATTTTCAACAACTCTCAATAAATATATTAGCTTTTTTCGAGGTGGACATTTTTTACCCACCCTTGGGCCTACATGGAACCTAAAAAAGGTTGGGCGTTTAAGGGTTAAGAGCCAATATATGGTAGAGGTACATTTTCAGGGTACAAGGTTTCTCCCCAAGTAATAATCTGACGCGCTTGAGTAACTGCAAAAATCCCCGCTTGGGCTTCCCTACCATAACTTGACAGCTTTTTTATCTTAGCAACATCAGGTATTTTTATGCATCTGATATTTTTTAGGTAAACTAAATATCTCATAATATTAACAAACAACTTAATCTAAATTCGTCTCAGGCCTTTAACCTCATTCTTGAATCTAAAATAAAATCTTTTATTATATGTATTACAAGTGGAGATACTTAAAAAAGTAGATGCATTCTTGAAGGTTAATCGTGAAAAGAAGATAAAAGTGTTAGAGGTCATCTTCATTACTACACCATTAGGTAATAATAACAATAACTCGTAAAAATGTTAAGGACCGCTAATAAAAGATATGACAAATGTGAACTTAAAGATGAAGATACTAAGATACAGGAAGATGCAGCTAATATAAATTAACAGCTTGATGCCCACCTCGATATTTGGCAGTAGTTATTAGATTTTAAGAAAATGCCGAAATGGGTCGATTTTTGTTCTAACGGGGACACGTTTTTACGATACATACATCTGTCATTTGTCAACCCCTCCCTTCCACGTCCCCAACACCTTATTTTTAAATAGGGAATAGGATTCGTGTGGTAGCTCATTTGAAAGGGTACTCAATTTTTAATTCAGTAATATAAACATTATCATGATCATTTATACAGGGTGTCCAAAAAAATTTAATTAAATTATTACACAAAAAAAAGAAGAATGTATGTAATTTATTTTATTTAAAATACATTTTACTGTTGTCAGAAAACAGAAATAAATGTTTTTTTCACAATCAAACATTGCTTTTCGCGTAAATTCAATGTTCAAGCTAGCTCCCACCATCCACCTGCCAATTGGAAGTTTGAACATTTAATTTAAGCGAAAAGCAATGTTTATTTCTGAAATAAACATTTATTTCTGATTTCTGACAACAGTAAAATGTATTTTAAATGAAATACATTACATACATTCTTCTTTTTTGTCAATCATTTTAATTAAAAAAAATTTGGAAATCCTGTATAAATAATTATGATAATGTTTATATTACTGAGTAGACAATTGAATACCCTTTCAAATGAGCTACCACATGACCCTAATTCCGTATTTAAAAATAAGGTGTTGGAGACGTGAAAGGGAGGGGGTTGATAAATGACAGAAATATGTATCGTAAAAATGTGTCCCCTTTAGATTGACAATCGACCTGTTTCGGCATTTTCTTAAAATCTAATAACTACTGCCAAATATTGGGGTGGACTCTTTTCTTTGGCCCACCCTGTATAGTAGCGCCCTTTAAGTCTACTATATTGAATTATGAAATAAATCTATATTTTTTACTCGTAATAAAACCACAGAAATTGCAAGAACTCAAATTTTCTTTTTCTTGTAACTAATTTACTGAAGATGGCAAAAAATAAAACATTAATGTATTAGTTAAATCTAGAAATCGAGACCTTAAATCTAAATTAAATTAAATGGGCGTTTGTCTAGATTTGACTGCAGAAAATTCTTTTATAATATCTTCAAAGTCAATTTTATTGACGAGCTCTTGCTCTATAGCTATATCTCGTTTTTAAACCAAGAGAAGTAAAACAAATTTACTGCGCTGTACCCAATGCTTGTTTGTAATTGGTTCAACCGCAGGCAAGTTTACTCCACTAAATTATGAAATTTGTGATACTATTAACATCTATGAAATGTTGACACTATTGGCATTTAAAATCCCTAGGTTAATTAAATTATATCGGCGAAGACAGAAGGTATTCGACGTTTGGAGTGACTTGCGATGTCTGCTTCCCAGAGCTGTTCATGTCTGAAGGAATCCTTCAAGAATCCATCATGAACTGACAATTACATGTAGAGAAGAATGGGGAAATCTAATACAGAAAATGATTGATCGACTTGTAAGTTAGGGTTGAAGGGTAGAATCGAAGTCCAAATGGGTCCTGGTAGACGACAAATATTTTGGCTGAAAAATATTCGCGACTAGACTGGGTTAAAAAAACAGAAGCCTTTCAGAAAAGTAGAAGATAGAGACGAATTTGGAATGGGTATAGCTACACTTCATTAGTGTAGTCGAAACTAGAAAAAGATCTATCTAAACAATTATCCTGCTGTTATCGACAATATGTTTGGTTGTTTCTTCTGCATTTTCATAGAATGTGCATGTTTCTCTATCAGCTTTGACCATGGACCTAAGACCAAAAGAAAGTATCTAATACTACTACATGTCGGTTTATAACGTTTTCCGCCTATTTAGGACTTCCAATCGCAACTTTGTCCGGTTGTTCCATAGGTCCTCTTCTATAATAGTTTTTCCTCGCAGTTCGTGTTATAAAATTAGACCAGGGTAATAAGACAAAAATATACCCTGTTCGTGACACTTGAGCAGCCAGGGTACTGAAGCGTTTTTTCAACAAGTAATACCTATAGGAACAAATTGTAACTATTTCCTGCGTAGGTTCTGGCGGCCATGTTTATTTATAAACAATTAACTGTCAAAAAATGGCATTTTTCTTTTTCAAATCAATGGAAAACAGTAAAACTTATGATTTTTTAGTACAAATATCTTTGAGATTATGGAAAAAGCTTTAAAATGACATATTACAAAGTTTGATATACTCATTTATTGTTAATATAATTGCGAAAAAAGCTCGGAATTGCAAAAAAATTATTTTCGCAATAACTGCTGTAAAAATTAGTGTACAGATTTGAAATTTTTGTCAAATGAGGGTTCTTTGGTGCTTAATATGTGGTAAAAATTTTAAAGCGATATATTCAATTGTTTAAATTTTATTCGAATTGTTTATCTCAGAGAGCATTTTTTTTTGAAATAACAAGTCAGAAAAAAATGACATTAGAACCATTCCACAGGTGTCAAATGGAAGAGCATGAGCTATATTTTCAACTTGGTTTAAAGAAAGCGAATAAAAATGCATTTATTGGTAATAAATAATTATGCAAAAGTATCGTAAATATATCCTTATAAACTTTTTGAATAACTTTTTCCAAAAAAATTAACTTTTTTACCCTGTTTTAAGTGCATAACTACCAAGTAATGTTATTTATATCATAATTGATTAAAAAATTATAATAAATGTATATAATTTCTTATAAAATTCAAAATAAAAAGTTTATAAGGAAATATTTACGATCCTTTTGCATAATTATTTATTACTAATAAATCCATTTTTTATTCGCCTTTTTTAAACCAAGTTGAAAATATAGCTCATGCTCTTTCATTTCACACCTGTGGAATGGTTCTAACGTCATTTTTTTCTGACTTATGGTATTGCAAAAAAATGCTCTCTGGGATAAACAATTTGAATAAAATTTAAACAATTGAATGAATCGGTTTGAAATTTTTATCACATATTAAGCACCAAAGAGCCCTTATATGACAAAAATTTCAAAGCTTTACACTAATTTTTACAACATATATTGCGAAATTAATTTTGTTTGCAATTCCGACCTTTTTTCGAAATTATATTAACAATAAATGAGTATATCAAACTTTGTAATACGTCATTTTAAAGCTTTTTCCATAATCTCAAATTAGTCCTGTCGCCAGGGGGGGGGTACAACGGCCTTCTTAATTCAGATGGACTTACCCAAGTTTTTTTTTTATGTATTTTGACCCGTAGAACACGAATTTTTTGGGTAACAGTTGATCCGGATGTCGATAAGATTGTTATAAACAAAGAAGTTGAGGAATTACATAACAGCGATTTCTCGCAAAACAAAACATTTTTTTGTATTTTTTGGGTCATTCTAACCAAAAAATGTTCCTACAAGTTTTTTCGTAGGATGCATAGTTTTCGAGATAAATGCGGTTGAACTTTCAAAAAATCGAAAAATTGCAATTTTTGAACCCGAATAACGTTTGAATAAAAAATAAAATAGCAATTCTGCTTACCGCCTTTAAAAGTTTAAGTAAAATTATATCTGTTTTGAATATTTGCATTGCTAAAAATTTATTTTTTGATTGTTAAAAAAAGCTGTAAACACATAGTGTTTCCCGTGCCTAATACATGCGTTTTAACGCATGCTACTTAGAAATAGCCCCGCTTGCACTTTTACCTCCTCTACGTACTCGTTCGATTTTAAATGAGAAATCATTGAAACATCACTCAAGCACTAGGTGTTTATAGCTTTGTTTTAACAATAACATAATACATTTTTAGCAATACAAATAATTAAAACCGATATAATTTGACTTGAACTTTCAAATGCGGTAAGCAGAATTGCTATTTTATTTTTTAATCAAAAGTTTTTCGGGTTCAAAAATTCCAATTTTTCGATTTTTTGAAAGTTCAACCGCGTTTATCTCGAAAACTATGCATCCTACGAAAAAAATTGTAGGAACATTTTTTGGTTAGAATGGCCCAAAAAATACACAAAAATGTTTTGTTTTGCGAGAAATCGCTGTTATGTGATTCCTCAACTTCTTGGTTTATAACAATCTTATCGACATCCGGATCAACTGTTACCCAAAAAATTCGTGACAGGAGGCCGTTGTACCCCCCCTGGCGACAGGACTAAATATATTTGGACTAAAAAAACTATTAGTTTCACTGTTTTCCATTGATTTAAAAAAATGGGAAGAATGCCATTTTTTGACACTAAATTGTTTATAAATAAAAATGGCCGCCAGATCCTACGCAGGAAATAGTTACAATTTGCTCTTATAGCAAAAAACGCTTCAGTACCCTGGCTGCTCGAGTGTCATGGAAAAAACCTTATTACCCTGGACTAAATGAGTTAGGTGAGCTAACTAGCTAACTAAATGACCATCAACGATTAAAAATTTATTCTTAATTACAGGAAAATAGGAAACTTGACTGACATTATATTTTATAATTTTCTGACATTACATTACTTCAATTATCAATACTGTCAAATACATAAAGTGGCAACCATAGAACAATATCCACTTTCAATATTGTATATTCTAACACTCTCCCTCTATATGAAAAGTAGATAAGCTAAACATTAGACCGTAACAAAACAAACATTATTCTAAATTCAAATGCTGACAAATTAACTGCAATTTCTTTGAATTTAACGACTTGGTCAACATATCAGCCACCATTTCATTCGTCGACATATTATATTTTAATTTAATATCATTGTTAGCTACTTTTTCACGAATAAAATGATACTTGACATGCATATGTTTAGTTCTCATGGTATACTTGATTTTCCGATAATTTTATGGCACTTTGATTATCGTTAAATATAACCATCGGAAAATCTTCAAACAAAAACTTACAATTCACATTGTTTTCAAATATTTCTCTACATAAATACGTTAAATATAACGATTCTTTTGCTGCCTCAGTTATGCCAATATATTCAGCTTCAGTTGAACTTAAAGCCACGGTTCTTTGCTTTTGACATTCCCATGAAATAGGACCACTAGCCAACGAAAAAATAAATCCATAAAACGACTTATTTCTATCTGAACTGTTATTGCCCCAATCTGAGTCAACAAAGCCACTTAAAGAAACATTCGACTTTCTGTAATTAATTCCTACAGTTCTTGTACCTTTCAGGTATCTTAAAACACGCTTGGCTGCTAACCAATGTTCTTTCGTATGATTCTTATTAAACTGGCTAAGATAAGTAACAGAGAAAGCTATGTCAGGCCTTGAACAAACTGCTAAATACATTAACGAACCAATCAATTCCTGATAAGGACATTTATAAAAAATTCCTTCATTCGAAAGCTTAAAGCCGGGCTCAAACGACTCGTGTACTTGGCGAATAATCGTTACTTGCGTTACTTACTATGTCTTTTGGGAGGGTTACTAGTACAATTCTTTGTCAATTAATAGTAGTATTAACATTATTATTATTAGTGTTTGACAAATAGTACAGTAATTGTACTAGTAACCCACTCACACAGCATTGACAGTATACACAAGTGACGATTATTCGCCAAGTACACGAGTCGTTTGAGTCCGGCTTAACATTCGGTTCTAAAGGAGTATTTACAATGCTACAATTAGTAATTTCAGATCGTTTAAGTATTTTATCAATATACTGTTCTTGACTTAATTTCAATTCAAACTCTGACCTACTTTTCTCTATCTTCATACCCAAACAATATGTAATTGGACCCAAATCCTTAATACGAAAGTTTTTATCTAATTCATTTGTCAAAACTTTAACCTCATCATGATTATTGTAAAAAACAAAAAAATCATCTACATAAAGTGCTACAATAAGGGATTGAATTCTCACTATTTTTAACAAAAATACATGGTTCAATTTCACATTGCTTAAAATTCAGCTTTAACAAAATTTGGTATGCCTTTTTATACCACAGTCTCGAAGACTGTTTGAGACCATATATAGCTCTCCTAAGCAGGCAGACTTTATTTTCCGAGTCTGGTTCTTAAAACCTTCAGGTTGAGCCACATATATGGTTTCATCAATTTCACCATTCAGGAACGCAGTCTCCACATCTAAATGAACTGTATCTAGATTTAGTTCAATAGCCATCGCTAACAAAAGCCTAAAATTACTAAAACGAATGAATGGAGAATACGTTTCTGAATAGTCAACCCCATATTTTTGGGTAAAACCCTTTGCCACTAACCTTGCCTTGTACCTTACTACGTCACCCTTTTCCTTTTTCTTTATTTTAAACACCCATTTATTCTGAACAATATTTGTATTTGCAGGTTTATCAACCAATTCCCAAGCATTATTCATTCTGAGGGCTGTTAATTCATTCTGAATGGCTAATTTCCATTCATGGCTGTAACTACTTGATAGTGCCTCAGAAAGGCTTGTAGGCTCAAATTCATTTGACATAGTAAGCATGGCAAGATCAGGTGCATTTTCCAGGTCTTTATCTAACAAAAAATCATTAAACAATTTTGGTATGTTTCTAACACGCGTAGGGTAACGCCTAAATTCTTCAACACTATCACTATTTCTTTCTTCTCTATTCACTTCTTGATTTTCACTTGCACTTTCTGCACTTTCCATATTCTCAGATTGCACAATTTCATTCATACCAGTTTTCACTTCTTCGGAGTTTTCATGTACACTAAAACATTCCGACTGATTCTGGTTCACTGATTCGGCTTTAACTTCAAAAATTCGCAAATTGCATGTAATCTCAGGTTTAAATCGTACGTCGTGGCTCGATACGATTCTTCTTTCAGATGGAATCCATATTCTAAAACCATCCCTGTCATTCACGTAACCAACCAAATAACCATGTGTCGCCTTATCATCAGATTTACTGCGAAAATTCTTGTTTACGTGAACATCACATTCAGTGCCAAATATTCTTAAATGTTTTAAACTCCCAACTGGCTTTCCATACCACAATTCATAGGGACTTTTATTCTCAATTGATGATTTTCCTGTGCGATTCAGAAGATACACTGCAGTATTACATGCTTCTGCCCACAATTCTTTGGACAACTTGCATGGGTTTAACAGGCTACGGGCCCAATTCACGTGAACTGTGAACAGGTGAAAAAATATGGCGACCAGCAATAACGATTATAAAATTCAAGTCGATAAACTTGAGAGTCCCGAAGACTGGGCAAAATGGAAATGGCACGTTTCGATGTTATTACGAGCGTATGCACTTGAAGACATTGTGAACGGTACGTTTATTTCAATATTGTATATTGCGCAGTGGAAGCGTGCTGGGCCCATAACCTGTTATAAAATGAGTTACGTGAGCTAACTAGCTAACTAAATGACCATCAACGATTAAAAATTTATTCTTAATTACAGGACAATAGGAAACTTGACTGACATTATATTTTATAATTTTCTGACATTAAATTACTTCAATTATTAATACTGTCAAATAGATAAAGTGGCAACCATAGAGCAATATCCACTTTCAATATTGTATATTCTAACAGTTTGTTTATTCATCCGCTCCTACTTTTTCTCAGTGTACCTAGTTTTCTCTTTCCTTCTGGTTGCCATTTTAGTATTTCCTTTGGTATTCGTTGTTCATCTATTCTTTATATATGTCCGAACCAGATAAGTTGTTTTGTCGATAAGTCAATGTATTGTCTCATTTTGTAATGAGAAATCATGATTGATCATTTGATTGATTGATCTCAATGATATTGTCTCATTTTGTAATGAGAAATCAAGAACGTTACGGCCTTCTCCAACTGATACTCCAAGGGAAGGTAAATGGGGTAAAGAGGACCGGGAAGAAGACGCATTTCCTGGCTTCAAAATTTACGAAAGTGGTATAACACGACTACCACTGAACTGTTCCGCGCTGCGGTAAACAAAGTCAAGATAGTCATGATGATCGCCAACATCCGGAACGGATAGGCACTTTAAGAAGAAGAAGAAGTCGATAAGTCATCGGTGATTGTTCGTTTGATTCCCATTATTTCTCCAATGCGTTCGTTGGTAATCCTTTCTCTTCTAGATCTTCCTGTGGCTCTTCTCCAAAAATCCATTTCCGTTGCTCTCAGCGTTGCCAGTGTTCTTTCTTTCAGTGGCCATACCTCGCAACTGTATAGAGTGATATTTTTCAAAGATGAAGTTTTCGATCCTAATAGCATTATTAATAATATTTAAAAAATATTAAAATATTACTAAAAGATAAGATACATTTCCTTGGTAACACCTCCAAGGCTTCTAAAATTTGCAAGCCAAATGGATGCTGAAGCGAAGAAGACAAGAGGGAATTCAAAAAACTTACAATTCACGACCCCGTCTGTTCAGCTGGTAAATTCCAACAGAAAATGGACCTAGTTACTCGAAGGAGTAAAGACCAATATAAAAATAAAATAAAAATTTTATTTTTAATTCAGTTGCAATGCGAAGGCAAAACAATCTTACTTTTCAATTAGAATACGGAGCGCAGTCCAGTCCTCTGAATCGCGATTTTCGGCTCTTATTGAAGCCTCATCGGAGAGAACGTAGGCTTGTTCTCGTCCATACCCCAATTGATCAGCACCGAGAGGTTTTCCCACCCATTGCAACTGAAGTGAAAATATTAGGTGACTAGCGTCAAAAGCTCTCGGTGCTGATCAATTGGGGTATGGAGAACAAGCCTACGTTCTCTCCGATGAGGCTCCAATAAGAGCCGAAAATCGCGATTCAGAAGACTGGACTGCGCTCCGTATTCTAATTGAAAAGTAAGATTGTTTTACCTTCGCATTGCAACTGAATTAAAAATAAAATTTTTATTTTATTTTTATATTGGTCTTTACTCCTTCGAGTAACTAGGTCCATTTTCTGTTGGAATTTACCAGCTGAACAGACGGGGTAGTGAATTGTAAGTTTTTTGAATTCCCTCTTGTCTTCTTCGCTTCAGCATCCATTTGGCTTGCAAGTTTTAGAAGCCTTGGAGGTGTTACCAAGGAAATAGACCAAGTTTTCGATTTAAAAACCTTTTAGTAATATTTTAATATTTTTAAATATTATTAATAATGCTATTAGGATCGAAAACTTCATCTTTTAATTGCCAGATGACGCTAGTCACCTAATATTTTCACTTCAGTTGCAATGGGTGGGAAAAGCTCTCGGTGCTGATCAATTGGGGTATGGAGAACAAGCCTACTTTCTCTCCGATGAGGCTCCAATAAGAGCCGAAAATCGCGATTCAGAGGACTGGACTGCGCTCCGTATTCTAATTGAAAAGTAAGATTGTTTTGCCTTCGCATTGCAACTGAATTAAAAATAAAATTTTTATTTTATTTTTGATATTTTTCACTATAGTCTCATATATCCAAAGAAAGTTGAATGAAGAAATAAACAGAAAAAATGGGATAATCATAAAAGAGATGATTCTATGACAACATACGGGAAAGCAGATACAAAAGAGGGAAATATTTCCACCTGATGTTTGAAGAAACAAAAATATGGGAGAACAATAGACTAAAAGCCGCTATAGGTGAAATTTGTTAATCATTTTAGGCACGATAAGACTCTATAACTTAAATAGTAGAACCTAAAAGAAAACATATGCATACTGTGCCGTCACTTTTTTGTGGTACATGCGTTGACAGTGACGCATCAAAGTTTCCACTTATGGAAGGGATAAATGAATTAAAAGGTACTCTCACTCACTACCAGAATTTAATTTTTTGAGTTTTTTAGGTTCTGTGTGTAGACAATTAGACTCAGTGTAATTTTAACCCGCCACCCCCTTCCCCCTTTCCCCACCATCAACAACTTCATTTTTCGTTTTTATTTTTTTTAGGTGGGATGCAATCAATTTTACAATTTCAAAAAATTCATAGGCATAGTTGAGGCTTTTACAAAACATGTTTATTTTTTATAGATCCGTAGGTTGAGTGTACATAACCTCAATTTTTTTTTGGAAAAAAGTGTATAACTTTTTTTTGGAGATGGCTAGAGGTCTATTTTTCTATTTTGTGTATTTGATCAAACACTATCTTTTTAATTTTTTAAGGTTTTTTCGTAAGGTTTGCTGCCTTTAAATATCCAAAAAATTCTTTTTTGGGGTGTTTTGGGGATTTTCCCTAGTTTATAGACTTCAAAATAGATCAAATCAATGTTTTTTTTATAGGTTATATGTAAATTAAAGTAAACTGAGTCCTTTGGAATATTTAAAAATGGGAGAAACACGTTCAACCCTCCAAAAACCCCATAAAAAACAGTTTTTTGGATTTTTGAAGGTGGCGAACCTTATGAAAAAATCTGAAAAAAATTAAAAACATAGCGCTTGACAAAATACACAAAATAGAAAAAAAATAGATCTCCAGCTACTTCCAGAAAAAAGTAATACGCTTTTCTACAAAAAATATTTTTATTTTTTTGAGGTTATGTACAATTAACCTAGGGATCTATAAAAAATATACATGTTTTGCAAGTCTCAACTATACCTGAATTTATGAATTTTTTGAAATTTTAAAATTGATTTCATCCCACCTAAAAAAATAAAAACGAAAAATGAAGTTTTCGATAGTGGGGGAAGGGGAGAGACGGTGGTGGGTTAAAATTACGCTATGTCTTATTATTTAATCACATGGAATGTAAAAAAATGAAAAGAATTGAATTCTGGGAGTACGGGAGGGCAGTTTTTAATTTATTTATCCCGTTCATAAGTGGAAAGTTTAATGCGCCACTGTCGACGCATGTGCCACTAAAAGTGACGGCACAGCAGTGTTGCCAATCGTATTTCTCTAGATTATTAGATGATCGCTCGAAAAATATCCGATTTTTCACGAAAAGGTACGCTAGGTCAAAAATTATTCTGTTATTAAAATCAATGTTTACAATGTTATTCTTTTAGTCCCCTTAACAACCATCAAATAACAAAATCCGTTGTTCGTACGCCAATCAGTTGATTGTAATTAATTATCATTATGATAATTAACATAATTGATTGGTTAATTAATTATTAATTATCAATTAACGTAACAATTATTAACATAATTGATTGATTAATCAATTAATCTCATAATTGTAATCAATTATGTTTTCAGCAACCCAATCAAAGTTGACACTGACAGTAATTAAATAATATTTGATAATGATCAGTTGATTCCAATTCCATTTTTGATTAGCGTTCGAACAACCGGCCCTTTTAGAGGAGTGCAATTAGAACGAAAACATGCATTGTTTCGGAAAAATTCAAACAAGCTTATATTTTTCTAAAACTTTTTTTGTTAGTTTATATACATGTTAAAGTAAAATGTTCTACTCGCAGATTTGGCCGCTAATTGTTTAATAATTCTTTAAACAATAACAATTGTTTTGTATAAATAATATTAAAAATATCGTTAAATTCATCATTTTACTTTGATCAAAGATGTTTCTAATTTGTTTTTGATTATGCTGAATCCGAATATGGCATTACAATTTGAAAACCTTTTTATTATCAATTTTACGAAAAAAAGTTATTTTTAATAAAATGCTCTGAATAGTCAAAAATCTAAAACTCAACCATCAGATATCAAATTTTATCAATTTTATACGAGTTATGTCAAAAATATTAATTTCGTTAAAGAGTAAAGTATCTTTATATTCCAGCATATCAAAAAATGCTATTATGAAAAATTGTTTGAAATTAGAAACTATGTCTAAATATACAATTACATCATTCTAATCAAAAAAATTTAAATTTTTTCTCAAATTACGGATACTCATCATCATTTTATTTCAATTAAGATAACTATTTTATTATCACTTTTACGAAAAAAAGTTAATTTTCATAAAATGCTCTCCCTGGTCTAAAATCTAAGATAAAACCATCAGACATCAAACTTTTTTAATTTTATACGAGATATGTAAAAAATATGAATTTTTCTTAAGAAGTGCCTTTATTATTCACAATATTTTAATTAGAAGGATGTAATTGAACGCTAAAACAAATTTTTTAATTCCAAACAACTTTTCTTAATAACAATTTTCGATATTGTGAAATGTAATGGTACTTTACTCTTGAGTGAAATTCATATTTTTTGACATACCTCGTATAACATTAATTAAATTTGATATTTGATGATTGCATCTTAGATAACATACAATGCAGAGTATTTTATAAACAATAACTTTTTTTCGTAAAACTGATAATAAAAAAGTTATCAAGTTACGCAGACATACTGTATAAGAGCTAAAAAAACTTTTTTTTGCTGAACATTTATTATTGTTGAAGCTTATTATTAAATGTATTTTAGGTAAGTTTTACACAAAAAAGTTTTGATCACTGTGTACAAACATTTTTTTAGCTGGTAATTTTCGGTTTTTGTATTACATTTTTGTTATCTTTCTTAATTCTCTTAAAAAGAAATAGTTTATTTCATTTCTAAAGTAAAATAATTTAGTGCATTTTAGAGACTACATCCAAAGCTTTAAAAAAACACTTATAAAACTGTAATAGATCTTTTCAAACTTGAGTAATACCGTCTTAAATTGGTGCTAACTCTATAAAACTACGATTTCAAAAATTACATTTTTTGAGGCGTCATATCATTTGAATTAAATTTTTGAGATTTTTTTTGAATGAAACATCATTTAGCAAGATGCTTGAAAGGTAAGTTGTGCAAAATTGAGAGTTTTATAAGAAAACTTGTATTAGTTATACATTTTTAAATCAGTTTTAAACAAAATTCATGTTTCACTTTCCGCCCACACCGTAGTTATGCCCATATATTTTATCTCTTTCTATTATAACCATAAGATAGCTTAATTATTCTTATTTCATGTTCAATTTGTAAAATTTCATTCGATCCATTAGTTAAAGAATTACATTAAAATAACTGAACCATGCACTTTGCCGCACGTTAGTTTACAGTGCGCCAATGTTTGTGAGAAGGGTGACTTTAGCGTTATAATTAAAAAATTATAGAAGATAGAGATTTAATTTTAGAAAATTCTATATATAAGGTTTTTTTGTAAGATTTTCTGAATTTTTCAATGGTCAAGTAAGTTTTTTTCTAAAATTTATATTTTCGGAGTTATTTAAAAAAAATCTTATTTCGTAGTTCATTTGTTTAATAAAAAATGAAGCACCCACTTCTCGGGTAGAACTTTTTGATATGTTGTTTATTAAACATTTCTTAATGAAATTACAAAAAGTTCTATCTTGTTTGATTTTTTCCGAAGTGAAAATCTATATGCACTCCCCTATTTAATCTACTGGATTCTCTATTTCACGGTTTAAAAATTTTCGTTTATTATAAGTAGGTAGATGAAAATCTCGTATCCTAGCTGATTATTACCTAATTCATGTATGTAAATACTATTTACTTACTATTATTATATTATTCGTATTTTGTATTATCGTAAGTGTTAAATTCTAAATAAATAAATAAATCTAAATATTTCATTATTTGGATCGTTATATTAATTTATTATAATTATTTAAGTAAAAAAAAACACTTTTAAATATTATTTTATTAAAACGTAATAACTACCTAAAACTAGGTACTGGAAAAATAAATAATAAATAAATCAATACAAAATAAACTACAGCTACAATAATAGCATAGGCGCAAAATTTCTGGTCAATGCTTTTAAAATGCATTATTTTTTTCGAGTCCTGAGTTACTTAAGCACTGCACTACATAAAATGAAAATAAAACTAAATCGTGCGTGAATTAGCTTTCATAAGTTTAAAGACTAAAAACTAAAAACTCATAAATAACATCGGACGGCAGACGGTTTTTGAAATTTGAATTGGATTAGTATGCCTTAAATGGATGCACTTGTGCATTTAAATTCTAAACAAAAGAATCGGCACATGTCCCTTTTGTCAAAAGATGAAAAGTATCGGATGTCACTAACATTCATCCAATATAGGCTATTTATAAAAATTTGGGTGAAACCAAACAAAATTAATGTGTTGTTGGTGTTGGGAATATATGGATGAGAAAGTTTTAGTCGATGGTAGATAGATACACTGAAAAATATCCGTAAATATCCGATTTGTTTAAAGATACGAAGAAGATACGACAACTCTCAAAAAGGTACGCAAATCGGATAATTATCCGCCGATTGGCAACACTGCGGCACAGTGTTCATGCGTTTTCTTTTAGGTTCTACTATTTAAGTTATATGGTCTTATCGTGGCTAAAATGATTAGCAAATTTCACCTATACCGGCTCCTAGTCTACAAGAAGAACATGAGAAAATTTATTGAAAATAAAGATCATTCAGATTTGATTACAGCACAGGGCATACATATTTCGATTTTAAAATAAATCTCATCAGAGCACCTCTGTGGAAGCACTCAAAAAATTTATTTATTTTTTAGAGCAAATAATAATATGTGTCGCTGGAGTAGGAATCGAAAAGTTAGCCAGTTTAAATACTTGTCTGCTGAACGAGGCTTAGGACCCTGAGACTGAACTCCAGAAATATTTTTTTGAGGCTTCGTAAATTACTGACTGATCGCAAGTTGGATTCCAAACTGAGATATAAGATGCTTAAGTGTTATATTTGGTCTGTTCTCTTGTAAGGAATGGAAGTATGGACGTTAAAGACCAGCTCCATTAACAAACTTGAAGTCTTTAAAATGTAGTGCCTGCGCCGAACGCTTAGAATACCATGGACGGACAGAGTCAGAAGGCATTTGACAGGGTCAAATTAAAGGACGTTTTCCATTTATTGTACGCAAGAGAGGTACCTCTAGGAATAATTAAAACGATCGAAAATATCTACCAGAACAACACAATAAAAGTTAAAGTAGATGAATAACTAACTGACCCAATTGAAGCTGGCAATGGGATAAGACAGGGAGATTCCCTGAGTCCTCTGTTGTTCAACCTGATCATGGACGAAATAATAAAAAAAGTAAGAACAAAAAAAGGATACCAAATGGGAGAAAAACAACTTAAAATAATCTGCTATGCAGACGACGCAATACTAATCTCTCAAAGTGAAGAAGATTTACAACGTATGCTGCACGAATTTAATATAACCGCTAGAAAATTTAACATGTTAATTTCAGAGCCGCAGGTTGCCTGAATGAAAAAATATAGAGAAATAAAAACATCGGAAAAGAAGTGAAAGGCAGAATTTACAAAACAGTCATCAGACCAATAATGACATACGCGGCAGAAACACGACCTGATACAGAAAGGACAAAATAATGCTAGAAAGAGCAGAGATGAAAACATTGCGAAAAATCGATGGTAAGACGCTGTGGGATAGAGCTAGAAGTGCAGATATACGAAGGAGATGCAAGGTGGACAACATTAATAACTGAGTGAAAAGCAGAAGAGTAGAATGGAACGACCACATAAGCCGAATGACAACAAATAGAGTAGTAAGGACGGCGAGAGACGGTTCCCCAATAGGAAGACGATCAGTGAGAAGACCACGAAAAAGATGGAATGGCAACTTACTGGAGGCACATTAAAAAACAGACAGAGTAATGTCTATATAAAAAGAAGAAGAAGAAGAAGAAGACAGAGCCATAAATGAGGAAGTATTAAGAAGATCGGGTTTGCAGGATAGGGACGTTTTTGATTATATAAAAAGTAAAAAGACTACATATTTAAGGCACATATTACGAGGAGAACGATACACTTTTCAGCAACTGGTACTAGATAGAGGGTAAGGGAAATCTAGGGTGTAAAATGAAATGCTTCGTAATGCTGCTAAAAACAGAATAGTTTAATCCTGAATACTTATCTAACATCTCACCTGACAAGACAATAATATATGGTGGACGCCTACGCAGAAATGCACGGCACCTTAAGAAGAAGACAATAGAGAGTTAATACGTTCTGTTATCGACCACAAGAAATTAATTTATGCAAATGTGCATTTCAGGCTGAACTTCATATTTATAAGCATCTGAGCCAGTATGTCCGGAACCTGAGAAAACACCTTAATATATCATAAATAAGATAATAAGGTAACTCTTAATATAATCAAGCAGAAATGTGAAGAAAAAATGGAAAACCAACAATTCGGTTTCAGAGAAATATTGGGAACAAGGGAAGCTTTGTTCTCAGTACTAATATTACTTCAACGATCATGGGAAGTATAGAAACCAATTTACGTCTGCTTTATAGATTTTGAGAAGGCATTTGATAGGGTTCATTATGATAGGCTGTTTGAATATCTAGAAATGATTGGAATATATTATAAAGATCTGAGACTTTTACATCTACATTAGAATCAAGAAGCTTCTATTCTGGTAGATGGCAAAGAAACAGACAAAATTTGCAATCAAAGAGGTGTCAGACAGGGCTGTGTGTTATCCCCAACTTTGTTTAACGTATACTCAGAAACAATTTTCAACGAAGCATTGGAAGGACAATGTGGATTGTTTATTGGACAATCAACAAGAGTTCGAATTGGGGGAGAAACTATTAACACCATCAGATATGCAGACGATGATACCGCAATCATGGCTGAAAGTATCGAAGATATTCAATTCTTTATAGATCGAGTCACTAGAGAGTGCTCCAAAAACAGACTTACCATAAATACAACAAAGACAAAGTTACTTGTGGTTAGCAAACAAGACGTCGGCCTTATGCAACTAATTGTCAGTAATGAACCTATAACAAAAGTTAACCATTTTAAATACCTAGGATGTTGGATAAACAAGACACTAAATCCGGACAAAGAAATTAAAACTCGTATAGAAATTGCAAGAGGAGCAATTATGAAACTTAGATCTATCCTGAGCACCTCTCGGCTGAATTTACAACTAAGAATCAAGTTCCTAAAATGTGATGTGTATGTGTATCCTGTATGAGGGACTATATGGACGTGTAACCGGGATCATGAAGGTTAACATAATGAACAAATTAGAAGCCTTCGAGATGTGATTATATCGTAGAATGCTCAGAATATCTTGGGTTCAACGCATTTCAAACACAGAAGTCTTAAATAGAGTAGGTCAAGGCGAAGGTAACTTAATCAAGATGATAAAAAAGAGAAAACTTGAATATCTCGGGCATATAATGTGAGGAAGCAGATACACGACGCTATACTCAACGGAAACATTGACGGAAAAAGAGGAGGAATTGGTATGAAGAAATGGCTCCGAAACCTTCGTCAATGGACTGGCTTATCAGCAGATCAACTATTACATGCCGCGCAAGATTGAGAACGATATCGGCAAATTTTTATGGAAGCTACCCACGCCTAAAATTTGGGTACGGTACTTAAATTAGAAGAAGAATGTCATAAATCAATCAATGAAAAGCAATCACTTTTACCAACTCATAAATCATTCTTCCGTTCACCCTTGAACCAATGAATCCTTTTAATTTAACGTACATTTACTTTTTGTTTGTTTTTTGATTCCTAAAATGTTTTACGATCCTAAAAATGTTTTTTATGTTGTTCAAATTTTAACCACCTTTACACAATTTTAAAAGCAACAATTAAAGACCCATTTGAAGAGATTTGTGTGCGTCACATATGCAGGTATGAGCGTAATAGCTTGTTTTTCTGCGTTATAAAAAGGTTGCCTGTATTTAAAAAGAAATTATTGACTTAAAAATCTAAATTATATGATACTATGTTATAACTTAAATGACTTGTCATTTGTAGTTAGTAGTTATATCATTTAAACGCTAATGCTAAGGCTAAAGGATTCTACATATTATCATGCACTCATCGTTTCCGGCACGTAGCGTAGTCTCCAAAAAACTCCGAAATGTTCCGGACAGTATGAATTGTTCATATTTAAAACCATTAAAATCAATATTTTTCGGAAACTAAACGCTACGTGCTGAAAACGATGACTGCATGATAATATGTAAAATCCTTAAGGCCACACGGGCGATAATTTACGGCGCCGTAAGAGCAGTAAACCTGACGAGGCATTGGTTGACTAATTCCTATTTCATCTACAATTGGTGGAGGAGTTAACTACCAATGGGTTTACTGCTCTTACGGCGCCGTAAATTATCGCCCGTATAGCCTTTCGCTTATGGTAGGGGGGCCCAAGCGGGGAGTTTGCGCGTCACTTAAGAGCGTCAGAAAATCATATGGGGAGAACCCTTGTACCCTGTAATGAACCCCTACCACATGTGGACTCTTAATACAGGGGCGTGCGTTGGAGGCAATCCGTAAAACAAACTTATCCTTAGAAAAACTCGAAAACGTCAGATTGAGAAAAGGTAAGTTAAGAACATGAAGAATAGTGTATATTTCAATAATCTGACGATTTGAGCTGGGCGTAAGGAAATGGAGTCACAAAGTTGTAAAAAAACGTCATCTTGAAATACACGAACGCGATTGATTTGTTTTTAATTTGAACGAAATCCTTTAAGAATTACAGAAAAAATATAATCTGGACGATTTTCATGGGGCGATGTAGCTAAAACCATATAGTTAGGGTAAAGGAGGGCAAGAGTACGCACTTAGGTTATTTTGGGTTGTAACTTGCGGGAAGAAAGACATAACAATACCATATTGGTTGAATATCGATCTTTATTCATTACGTAACAATATAATCATATTTTATTATGTTTAAACAAAAAACATCTCTGTAAAAAATATTTTGAAAAAGTGTCAGTGCATACTCTTGAGCTCCAGGGAGGCTAAGAGTACGAAAGAGTTAGGTTAAAAGTACGCACTAGCTAAGAGTCTTACAATGGTCGCAAACGAAAGATCCGCTTCCTTCATACGCTGAACAGACCTCATGCCACCATTCTGCACACATTTCACATTTTTTTAATCCAATTGTCATTAAATGACTGTCCGCATCCTGAGCACTCAACAGTCTCTTCTGATTCTCGGTTTGAGCTGGTAGATGGTTTGGGTTGCTCAATATCAAAAGTTAGTTTATTTTTGAGGTTTGAAGCTTTCTTTTTGGTTTCATTGTCACTATCTTTCATATTTTTCCTTTTGATCCGCTTTTCCATCTTTGAAATCTTTAGACTGCGTACTTTAAACTCATGTGACATGATTCAAAGAATGGCCTCTACGGGCCTGCACTGAACAGACCCTTCTCTTTAACTCCACTCATTAGATAGCTAACCGTATCGTATTTGCCTTATACTCTGGGCTAATTAGCAAAATTCATGGAAAAGTTATTTACCAGCAATTTTATTGCTGGAATCGAATTATAAGATCCTATATATTAATAATATAGGTATGCAAAGTCTGCAGATAGTGTGCTACTTTTTTTATAAACAAAATGGCGCCGACAAATCGTATTTTTTTCAATTATTGCTCTATAACTCCGAAGATTTTAACTTTACAACAAAAACACCCAAATAAAAATTCACCACAATTAAATTCTGCATAGAGATATGTTTTTTACGATTTGCTCCGACGAAAATTTTCCTCGGAAAATGCGGGTTTTCCTAACAAAGACTATAATTTTCAAATAAAGTTTTAGGTAAATAATTATTAATCAATAACTAAATAACTTAGTGACATCAAAGATTTCTTGGTATAGATTGTAATTCCAGGAGCTGGTGAAAATTAAACGAATATTTTAGCAACAATTCAATTGTTAATTAACAATTTACGATCGCAATAATAACCAAAATAATCATGATACATTGATCAAACTTATAAAGATTATAAAGATGAGATGCTTGTTTAATATTTTATTGACAAAATATAAATTTTTCTTTTTTTTTGCATAATCTTTAAATTTTGAAAAAAAAATAGTTATAATACGTTGGTCTAATTAGTAAAGTACAAAGAAAGGTTATTTACCGGCAATTTTATGGGTTTAATCGAATTGTAAGATCCTATGTATTATTAATATAGGTATGCAAAGTCCACAGATAGTGTGCTACTTTTTTTATAAACAATTTGGCGCCAACAAATCGTATTTTTTTCAATTATTGCTCTATAACTCCGAAGATTTTAACTTTACACCAAAAATACTCAAATAAAAATTCACCCCAATTTAATTCTACATAGAGGCATGTTTTTCCCGATTTGCTCCGACGAAAATTTTCCTCGGAAAACGTGCGTTTTCCCAACAAAATCTCGAATTTTCAAATAAATTTTTTGGGCCAGTAATTATTTATCAGTAATTATATAGCTTGGTGAAATAAAAGCTTTCTTGGTATAGATTATAAATTCAAAAGCCGGTTAAAATGAAACGAATATTTTAGCAACAATTCAATTGTTAATTAACAATTTACAGTCGCAATAACAACCAAAATAATCATGAGACATTGATCAAACTTAGAAAGTTTATAAAGGTGTGATACCTATTTAATATTTTGTCGACAAAATATAAATTTTTCATTCTTTTGCATATTCTTTAAATGTTTAAAAAAAATTGTTATAAACAAATTAACATTTCTTAGAAATTGTTTATTATATTCTAATTTTAAAAAATACTTAAAATGCGTATTTCGTAGGTCTTGAAAATGAATGCTTTAAAAAAATTTTCCAACCATTTGCAAAAAAGTTAGAAAACAGCAAAATAAATATACGATATCTCCATTGTTTATAATTGGTTTTAATTGTTTCAAAGCTTAAAAGTGAGTCTATGGTACACTCTAATTACTCACAAAGAATGTCAAAAATTAGTGCAATGGTTATATTTTAATCAAAGATTAAAAATACTCTTTTTTGTAATTTTTAGCGCGAAAGTAGGCTTGATACAGAGCCGGAGATAAAATGTTCACTCGAAGCGACTAACACGCTTAAACTCGCGCGAGTTGTATATGTGGGCGGGTAGCTACGGTACTGTATTATTCTACTTTCGCGCGTGTAAATTACAAAAAAATATATTTATAATCTTTAATTAAAATATAACCATTAAGCTGATAATCGATATTGTTTTATAAATAATTAGCTTGTACTTTAAACTCACTTCTACGCTTTGAAAGAATTAAAAAAAAATTATTAACACCGTAGTAATTGTATGTTTATTTTGCTGTTTCATAACTTTTTTGCAAAATGTTGCAAAAAAGTTTTAAAGCATTCATTTTCAAGATATTTAAAATGCGCATTTTAGCTATTTTTTAAAATTATAATATAATAAAAACTTTCTGAGAAACGTTAATTTGTTTATAAATATATTTTTTAAACATTTAAAGATTATGCAAAAAAATAAAAATTTATATTTTGTCGACAAAATGTTAAATAGGCATCTCATATTTATAAGATTTAAAAGTTTGATCAGTGTATCATAATTATTTTGGTTATTATTGCGACCGTAAATTATTAATTAACAATTGAATTGTTGCTAAAATATTCGTTTAATTTTCACCAGCTTCTGGAACTATAATCTAAACCAAGAAGGCCTTTAAATCACCAAATTATTTAATTATTGGTAAATAATTACTTATCTAAAACTTTATTTGAAAATTAAAGATTTTGTTGGGAAAGCCCACATTTTCCGAGGAAAATTTTCGTCGGAGCAGATCGGTAAAAACACGTCTCTATGCAGAATTTAATCACGGTGAATTTTTATTTGGGTGTTTTTGTTGTAAAGTTAAAATCTTCGGAGTTCTAGAGCAATAATTGAAAAAAAACACGATTTTCGGGCGCCATTTTGTTTATAAAAAAAGTAGCACACTATCTGAGGATTTTGCATACCTATATTATTAATATATAGGATCTTATAATTAGATTTCAGCAATAAAATTGCTGGTAAATAACTTTTCCCAAAAATGGCCTATTCTCCGATAATCAGCCCAGACTATTAATATTAATACAAAATATGCCTACCACTGTTAAGTAACCTTAAACTCCTACGTTTTAGAGTAAAAATATTACATTCCAAAAAAAAACAAGAAAACAAGTGAAAAAGAACAATTTACCTTGTAAAACCCAAAGATAGGGTGTAAGGTGCATGACGATATGCGGGTTCTTCGCCAGTTGAAAGCACACTAAGGGCCAATTTCTCATATCGAGTTCAACTCCAGTTTAACCTGAACTTCTAGTAAACGTCAGTTTAAAGTCAAAATCGTCTTTCTCAATTCACGTTCAACCGATGGCAGTTTAAACTTGAACGATGCTTGAACAGTGGAATTCGGCCGTTCAAAGATTTCAGAACTCAGTTCAGATGATTTCATGGACTACGCATGCGTTGTATTAACACGAAACGCTGTCATAATATAAATATATCCTATTTTATTATATTAAGCCTAACGATAAACGATAACATTATTTTTGTTTTTATAATATATATTTATAATTATTAAAATGACTATTTGACTATAAATACTTAAATTTAACTTTATTCAAAAACAGCATAAAAAAGGTAGTTCAAAATGGCGACAGTTTTTTATCTTTTGCCATCTATTGGCATTTCTCGAAAGCTGTAGAACCAGCACTGACATGAACGTGCAATGAGAAATGCATTCCAAACAAAATCGGAGATCACCGGTGAACCTGGTTCAACTGAACCATAGATTACCGCAGGTATGAGAAATCGACCCTAAAACGTGATATCACGAAATTACTGCAGTGATGCCAAGTGTTTAAAAATTCCCTGCGTACTTTTAGCCGACCGCGTACTCTTACCCTCCTTTACCTTATTAGGGTGTGCCAAAAGTTGCGGGACGGTCGTGAAAAATAGAGGTATTCAATAGTTTTCAAAAATCTATCGAATAACGCCAAACACGATACCCACTCCACCCCCTGTAAGTAAGGTGGGAAAAAACTATAAAATATCTTTAATAGGACCCCCACTTTTTATTGCAGATTTGGATTCCTCACGTAAAAATAGGTGTAAAAAAACGCATATCCAACGCTTGACAAATATTATGAACAGTTGCATAAAATTTAAATGCGAGGAGGTGGCGTTTAAAAAAGGATTTGTCCTGTTGAGATTCCTGAGATTCCTGAATCACCTGTTAAGATTTTGGTGTCATTTTAAAACTTATTTTGAACCCTACATGTTAATGAATAAAAGTGTGATCAAAATAAATTTTGTCGTATGGTTTTTCACATATGAAATATAGGTAAATAAAACAAGTTTTGTCCACCATAAGTGGTTGATCAGAAAAGGTTTAGTCACAACGAGCCAATCACAGGACAGCATTCGCCCTACCCATGATGCTCTGTTGTTTGAGGTTAGGAGTTTTGACAGTGTTCTGTTCAGTTTCATTGTTAGAGTGTGTGATGTATGTAAATAGGTAGTATTCGGAACGCACTCAAATTGGTAACATTGTAAGAGTGACGTGACAGCGACAAGTGCAATGAAGCGGAAATAAAACCATTCTGAATCTAGACACGATACAAGTTGTTTCATTATAACCTCTCCTCCAGAGATAACCTAAGAACCCTACCACGTGTTACATTACAGAGTGTTGCAGAGGTGGTAGTTAACTTTCGATTTTCAACTCATAAGTAATAAAATTATTGATGTTTACATCAAATTTATTGTTTTGTAAATTCATTTGACCTACATACCTACCTACATTTTGACCTATGGTTTTGTCCATAGCGGTCGATCAAAACGCGTTTAGTCCATTGAATAAACCTATTTTTGCAAAATAAGCACAAAATATTTTACTTTTATGTTTATTTTTAGTGTCCAGAACTACCAGCCTATTATTAGAAAAAAAAATTCTCATAACCACAAACTTGGAAAATAAAGAAATAGTTTTTTGATTTTCTGAACATTGTTCTAGTTGTGACAAATCCTTTTTTGAACGCCACCTCCTCATGCATACCTCCCTAAAGAATCGAAAACATACTTACTACATATCTTCCATATACAAAAGAGACAAACGTAGAGATCCATCAAACTATAGGGGACTCAGTGGTTATTCTACCCTTAGCAGACTGTTTTGTAGAATCATCAAGAACAAACTGGAACTAGAAGCAAGAGGAAAAATAAGTGAAGACCAAAGTGGACTCACTGTAGAAGTTGATGCATTGACAATCTGTTTGTAATTCAACAGCTTATGGAGAAAATAACCAGCCAGAATCAAGAGACCTACATAGCCTTCGTAGATTTGGAAAAAACATTAGAACAACAATTCGAATAGGAAAGGCCTTCGAGGAGTCAGTTCTGATGTATGGAAGTGAGGTATAAGCATTAACAGCAGAGTCCAGGAGACGAGTCCATGCAATTTAAATGAACTACTTCCTCCGAAATGTTGAGTTTCGAGACAGGAGAGAGTGCGTAACGAGGAAATCTGAAGACGAACGCACGCCCAAGATACTGCAGTGGACAGAATAGAGTGGAAGAGATTGAAGTGGTTTGGTCACGTTCTTCGGATTATGAGGAAGAGGGAAAGAACAAGGCTATCATGGAACGAAAATGTAAGAAAATCCACGGAACGTCGATATGTGGACAGGGCCGTAACTACCATTGGGGCAACCAGGGCAGTGCCCCGAGGCCCCCGGCCAAGGGGGGCCCCGCAGAGGCTCCCTTTTGGTTGGCCGTGCATAGATTTTAACGAGGAAAATAAAAATAAAGCCGATATCAACGAAATATTTTCAAATGACACAATTTAAAAAAAAACAGCAACATAAAGTCTTAATTTTTCACTGGAGAAATTAGTCTTTTCGACTAAAATGCAATTGGAAGAGAACAGGGGGCTCTGAGGCCTGAGATAAGCTGGGACCCCCGAGACCTTAACATAAAAATTTAAATTATTAGTTAGGAAATTAGTTATTTCGGCGTAACAAAACCTAAAATGCCATTGGAAGAGGGGACCCGGGCTAAGCTGGGGCCCCCGAGACTTTTCGTAAAGAAATAAATTGTTGCTGAGGAAATTAGTTTTATTAGAGAAGATTATGAAAATCTTAGAAGGTAAGAAAAGATAATGTTCAGAAGAAAAAAGAAAGAGCAATACGAACACGCTCTAAACGAAATTGTTAACTACCACAATGGAAAAGACATACGAAAATTCTACAAACAGATAAATAGCTGCAGAAAAGACTTCAAAACCCAGAATAATAGCCTGTAAAGATAAGGACGGCTCTATAATTAGTAACAAGGAACAGATACTAAACAGATGGGCGCAACATTTTGAAGAACTGCTTAGTGGCAATCATGAAGATGGCGAGATGGAGGATCCCATGCTTCAAATTAATGAAGATGATCGGCAGCCACTCCCCACCGAAGAAGAAATTAGAGAAGCCATATTAACACTTAGAAATAACAAAGCCCCCGGTTCGGATAATCTCCCTGCTGAACTCTTCAAAAACGGCGGCGACACCCTCTTGAAACACATGCATAAACTGATAACTGCAATTTGGCAACAGAAAGAAACACCCACAGACTTGAAGTTGGGTGTTATGTGTCCTCTACACAAAAAGGGAGACATGAGGGAGAGACAAATAGACTTCTCCCTTACGCTGAAGAAATAGTAGGAGGATATCAGTGCGGTTTCCGTCCTTATAAATCAACAACGGACCAGATATTTACAGTGAGGTAGATCCTTGAAAAAAGCCTAGAGTTCGGCGTCGACACCCACCACATATTCGTGGACTTCAAAGCCGCATACGACTCAGTTAATAGAGGCAAACTTCTACTTGCTATGGTAGAATTTAAAATACCGCTTCATCTTGTCCAATTAACTGAACTTACGCTAACAGGAGCAGAGAGCGTGGTAAAGATCCAGAACGATTTCTCAAGACCCTTCCATTGCAAAAATGGACTAAGACAGGGTTATCGTGTCTCTTATTTAACCTGGCATTAGAAAAAATAATTCGAGAGTCTCAAATTAATACTCTTTAACAAATCAGTACAAATTGTTGGATACGCAGATGACATAGACATCATAGGAAGATCTAAACAATCTCTGACTGAAGCATTTCGGTCGTTAAGAGCATCTGCACAGAAAATGGGGCTAAATATAAATGTTCAAAAGACCAAATATATGTGTTGCACTAGGTCAAGCAACCCGATACCTACAAGAATAATAATTGACGACCTAATACTGGAAGGTGTCGACACCTTCATATACTTAGGCTCGCTGCTAACTAAAGATAACAATGTCAGTGAAGAAATTAAAAGAAGAATAGTGCTCGCCAATAAGTGCTACTATGGCTTAAGAAGACAGATGGCATCAAAAATACCTAGAAAAATTAAATTGACTGTCTACAAAACACTAATAAGACCAGTGCTAACATAGGGCTCAGAAACTTGGTCACTTACTCAGAATGACCAAGAACTGCTCAAACGTTTTGAGCGAAAAATTCTAAGACGAATATATGGTGGCATAAAAGAACAAGGTTTGTGGCGCAGGCGTTACAACTTTGAGTTGTATAGAAATTTTGGACAACCTGACGCTGTACAATTCATTAAGGTAGCACGCCTTAGATGGATAGGTCATGTAATCAGGCGAGAGGAAGATGCCATAGTCAGAAAAGTTTTTGAGCGAAAAGGGCAGATAGGACAACGAGCAAGAAGAAGACCGATACTTAGGTACCAAGACAACCTAGAAAATGATTTGGAACCCTTTTGGAATTGGAGCATGGAGAAGAGTTGCCAGAGACAGGGGCGAATGGAGGATTGTTCTGAAGAAGGCTTTGGCTCATAAAGAGCTGTAACGCCACTGATGATGATAATGATGATGAGGCAATAAGTTATTTTGGCGAAATAAAAATTAAAATGCAACCGGAATAGGGGCCCCAGGTCCCAGCCCAGCTACTTTGTCTTATCCAATTTTCCTAGACCACATGTTGGTATGTGAAAGGAACCACATGGTACCGTGTTTCGCTCACACTGCAGTTGCTTAAGTACCCCAGTTAATAGGGAAAAAAACATGAAAAAATGTTAAGCAGGGTTTTGAAGGTGCTAAACGGTAGATAAGAGATAAATGATGATAATTCCGTGAAGACGTACAGCTAATTTTTCTTCTTCTTTTTTTTTAAATAGGTACAAAGAATGACAAACTCAGTTTTTTGACTATAAAACGTTTCTTGTAAATTTTAGAGAAAAATGTTTTAAATAAGTGTTGTAGATCTTAAAAAGTTCTTGAATTTGATAGTACTCATATTAATATACATAAACAATTGACCTAGATAATTGCAAACAACTCTCATTTTTGCACTAATTTTTAAATATTAATAACTTTACTTTTTACATAATGATATATAATTTAACTACTTTAAATTATGCCATTTAATGGTTTCTTTAAGTGCACTAAATTTCAACCAGATTGACCAAATAGTTTATAAGTTATTCAATTTGTTTATCCCAGAGAGCAATTGTTTATACAACTGTTCTTGCCCTAACAGTGAATCTAGAGATATTTAGCAAATCGCAATCAATTATCCGAGAGTCTACTTTTAAGATGCATTAAGAGAAAATTAACATTTTATTAAAATTGGTATTAAAAAACTCGTTTGAAAAAGACCCTACTTTCTAGGTTATAAACAATTTGAATAACTTTGACAGTTTTTATGTCACACGCTTGCATGTAGGCTCACTGAAAAGCTGGTGAAAAAATACATATTAAAAAAGAAAAAATAATTTTATATGACAAATAGGAATCAAGTTAGTATTTTTTTTATAAATCAAATTTTGCATTGTTTATAAACATCTATATTTTACAATCCAGTTTATAGATTGCATATGCAGTGAAATAATAAAAACTTATGACCTGTTAAACTGATGGTACTCGTGAAACACCTCCAACGAAAGTGAAGGTGGGAATTTTTCAAGCTTCGCTTCCTTTTTTGGGAAAAAACTGCAATATATTATCACCTTCCATAGCATGCACAACCTTCTTTTTTAACTGGAGTAGCTCAAGAAAATACTAAGAATTGTGTAAATTTCACCTCGCACAATTGGAAAATCCCGTGAAAATCAATTAATTGAATTTTATTATAAAAGTTATTGAACTCTACAAGTATTCCTTAAAAATTATTTAAATTATTAATTAAAGTATATTTTTTATATAAATATAAAATAATTATAAATTAGTACAATACATTATTTATTTTTTTTTTATTTGAAATAATTAAAAAGTATTTAAAAGTCCTTAATAGTTTTTAAAAAACTAATTTTTGTTTTATTTTGTTTTTGAATTGTTATGAAATGTTATTTAATTTAATGAAGCTATTAATATTTGTTTAGATAGGCATCTAATAAGTATAAATATGTAATATGTTTGCACTATTATTTAATGATGTATGTTAAGTTCAATAATTAGAATAAAATTTATATATTTGTTTTGATAGTAATATATATTTTAATAAATTCATATAATTAATTATAAAAATAAAAAAGTAAAACATTGTTTATGAATTTTAATTTGATTATTCTAGTGAACGTCTATAACTTCTAAATCGCTTCTCGGCAAGATACAGTTTATCCTCTACAAAGTCTGACTCGACATCGTCAAGAACCACTGCAGCGCGATTACAACATTTTTTCTCCTCTTCTTCCACTGCACAGTTTGTAAAAAGATCCGTACAGTTTATACCATATTTTTTACAGCCACATCTTGTACTTTTGCAACCCGTTGAACATTTACATGTAATTTGTTTTAATATATCTTTAGATATCAAACAATCTAAGGTGTAAATAGGTTCAAAACCCGTATCAGTTATTTTCCATCCATACTGGGTAGCATCCAGTTTTTTACCTAACCAGTGTTAAACGCGAAGTACATGCTGATAACCTGCACCTTCTGTTGGGGGCAAATTTTCCAATTTAAAAGATTTTTCCCTGTATTTCTTATAAATTGTAAAAAGCGTAACTAATTTAATGCCAATATGTTATTATTTTTTTTATATGTAACATCAATTGCAGCAGAATACAAAGCAACAATGATCACATCCGTTTTTCATGATGTCCTCCTTGTTAGCATTCTCGTCATAAAAAATATTTATCAGATCTACAATTTCTGACGATGCAGTTAATAATTTGAATTTTCCTTGATTAAAAAAGAGGAAGT
Organism: Diabrotica virgifera virgifera; assembly: GCF_917563875.1. NCBI lineage: Eukaryota > Metazoa > Arthropoda > Insecta > Coleoptera > Chrysomelidae > Diabrotica > Diabrotica virgifera. The sequence continues at coordinate 254,490,073 of NC_065443.1, forward strand.
TGTATCACACTCAGTAAAAATATATAAGAACCCAACGTATTTTCTTAGATGAGAATGTTTAAAACTATTACAACTATAATAGATAGATTTTCCTTTTGCGCCTTTTTTTTCACAATATATGTTATTGTCCGGAGCAGAGAGTTGCGTCAATATTATGAGTATATCAGTATCATTACCAATTATTACAATGGTCTTGTTAGTTTCATATGTATGTTCGTGAAGAGCTGTCTGCACTATTAATACGTCTGCATCTTCATCTGCTACTTAGTTCGGTACCCAGATTTGTTGAGCTCTGCACGTAAAAGTTGAATCAATTGCTTTTTATTTTTACTAACTGCTAAAAATATTTTTTGTTTTATGGATAAGATCGTGTTTTCAACCAATTTATTTTCTGGGCCTGAGCTAATAATTATTGTATATTTATATAAATAATATTCTTTACTTAACAAACTAAAGAACAAAGAAGGAGTCCCCACATCAAATAGAGAAGAACTACTACACATAGTTGAAGACTTCTATCAAGAACTATATACAAGCCAAAGAGAAGACCAAAAGAATTTAGAAGCCGCTGCATCACGCAAAGTTATCAACCAGGGTTCAGAGCTCATGCCAGAGATCACACTAAGCGAAATCCAGGACGCAATGAAAAGGATGAAAAACAACAAAGCGCCAGGAGAAGATGGAGTCGTAATAGAAGCTATAAAGATGGGTGGACGTGTCCTTCTCAACCAAATAAAAATTTTGTTTAACCTTTGTCTAACAGATTGTTGCATACCGGAAACATGGAACAATGCAGTAACAATTTTACTACACAAGAAAGGAGACAAGGCGCACCTAGAAAACTATAGACCAATCAGCTTATTGAACCACATCTATAAAATGTTTACCCGAATAATTACGACAAGACTAGAAAAAAAGTTAGATTTCTACCAACCCCGAGAACAAGCTGGATTCCGCTCAAAATTCGGAACGAACGATCACCTACAAACAGTAAAAACCTTAATAGAAAAGTCGATAGAATATAACAAACCACTGGTACTTATCTTCGTAGACTTTCACAAAGCCTTCGACACTGTGGAATTAGACAGCATTATAACTGCTCTGAACAATAGTAGAATAGATTACCGGTTTACAAAGTTAGTGCAAACATTATACCAAAACGCCACAATGCGTGTAAAACTACATGATACTACCAGAGAAATTCATATCAAGCGAGGTGTGAGACAGGGCGACACTCTCTCACCTAAATTATTTATAGCGGTCCTCGAATACGCCTTTAAAATGCTAAAGTGGGAAAATAGAGGAATAAAGATAGATGGAGAAATGCTCAATCATCTGCGTTTTGCCGACGATATAGTACTTATTACCGAAGATCTGGGTGAAGCACAACAAATGCTACTAGAATTAGAAAACGTGTCTTCAACAATAGGTCTAAAAATGAACATCAGTAAGACCAAATTTATGACAAATTTAGTTCCCAGCGAACACCTAACCATCCAAAATCAAGTGGTAGAATTGACAGAAAAGTACATATATCTCGGTCATGAAGTCAGAATAGGCAAGGACAATCAGACCTGCGAATTTCAACGACGAATAACACTTGCTTGGGCGGCGTATGGATCACTAAGAGACATCTTTAAGAGCAACATCCCGACAGCTATGAAACGGAAGACATTTGACCAATGCGTTCTTCCTATTATGACATACGGAGCAGAAACTCTCACGCTCACAAAAACAACAGCACTAAAAATGCGAGTGGCACAAAGGCGCATGGAAAGATCGATTCTCGGCGTGACAAAAAAAGACAAAATAAGGAACCAAGACTTAAGGAAAAGAACAGGTATCACTGATGTCGTTGAACGTATAGCCAAGCTGAAATGGAATTGGGCAGGTCACATAGCGCGACTGAAAGACTCACGATGGACCAGAAAACTAATTGACTGGCGCCCAAGAGAAGACAAACGCAGCAGAGGACGACCACCAACACGCTGGATGGACGACATTAAACGAATATCCAAGAAATGGCAACAAGAAGCACAGAACCGTGAAGAGTGGCGAAGAATGGGAGAGACCTATGTCCAGCAGTGGACAGAAGAGGTTGTATGATGATGATGATGAATATTCTTTAATTAGTAAAATATAAGTAATTCTTACGAGAAATTATTGTAAAATTAAAGCAAGTAATAGCAATTAAACTGCAAATTTTTTCAACATGTTTCAAATTGGGATTCCATTCTAAAAAATAAAACGAAGCTATTCTCACCTTCACATTTGTTGGCGGTGTTTCACGAGTACCATCAGTTTAATGAGTCATGACTTTTTATTTTTTTTACTGCATATGCAATCTATAAACTGGATCGTAAAATATAGACTTTCTTAAACAACTTATTCAATTTTCAGCTCTTAATGTTTATAAAAAATGGAAATATGATTTATTGAAAAAAAAATTCTAACTTGATTTCTGTTAGTCATATAAAATCCACTTTATTATTTTAATGTGTATATTTTCACCAGCTTTTCAGTGAGCCTACATACGAGCGTGTAACGTAAAAACTGTCAAAGTTATTCTAATTGTTTATAACCTAAAAAGTAGGGTCTTTTTCAGGCGGTTTTTTTAACAACAATTTTGATAAAATCTTAAAACATTTTCAATACATCTTAAAACTAAAGTCTCAAATAATCGATTGCGATTTGTAAAATATCTCTAGAGTCACTGTTAGGGCAAGAACAGTTGTTTAAACAATTGCTGTCTGGGATAAACAAATTGAATAACTTATAAACTATTTGGTCGATCTGGTTCAAATTTAGCTCACTAAAATAACCCATTAATTGGCATAATTTAAAGTAGTTAAATTAAATATCGTTGTGCAAAAAATACAGTTATTAATATTTAAAAATTAGTGCAAAAATAAGAGTTTTTTACAATTATCTCGGTCAATTGTTTATATATTGCAATATGTGTCACACCAAATTGAAGAACTTCTTAAGGTCTACAATATTTATTTGAAACATTTTTCTCTAAAATGGATAAGAAACGTTTTATAGTAAAAAAACTTAGTTTTTCATTCTTTATAACTGTTTTAAAAAAAGAAGAAGAAAAATTAGCTGTACGTCTTCACGGAATTATCATTATTTATACCTCATCTATCGCTTAAAACCTTCAAAACCCTGCTTAACATTTTTACGTGAAATCGATGATTTTTTCCCTATTAACTGGTGTAAAGGCACCTTAAGGTGCATTTACATTTGCTTGGTAGTTCGCTTGGTTATTCATTCGCTACAGAGTAAGACCATTTACATTGTAGCGAATGAACGCATTCGTTGATGATCCGTCCACAATGTCAGATACAGATGAAGATGTATTCATTAACGCTGCTAATTTTATAATTATTGCAGGACATGCTAAAAAAAAAAGAAATAAGAGAGTGGGGTGATCACACAGAAGGAAAATGCGTTTTCAAGGGGTTAAATATCAAACATTTTTCCGGACCCCCCTTGCGCCGGGCGTAGGAGGCCCCCAGATTACGTTTGCCCCGGGGCCCGCAACATCGTAGTTACGGCCCTGTATGTGGATGCGGTTAGGTGTAGGTATAAGGCATGCATAGGCAGTTTTAAACCCGTATATATAACGTAAAAATTAGTAACTGCTCTACCAATTCTACCAGATAACTAAATTCTACCAGTTTGACCGATGTAAGTTTTTGGGATTCCTTACAAAAAAAACTGACTTTTGGGCAGTCACCACATGTAAGTTTGTATACGCCACTCTGTAAGTGATTTTTCTCTTGGCTCTTGCCTTTATATTGTTGTTGTTTATTTGGGTTTATATGACTGCGGACACTAAATCCATTCGCCAATTTTACTATTTTTTATTTTATTAGTCATTTTTTCGTATCTTATCCTAAAACTAATACTAATATTAATCTCTAATAAACAATTGTACTAATAAATAATTATTTTTGTATTTTTTTTAATAATTTTTTATATTATATTTTTTTTTATTTATTTTTTTCTAAATGATGTTCTCAGAGTTCCACAGTAAAAACTGCAACATTCTTCTTTTCTTCTTTAGCCCTCTACTTCATTCGAAAGCTTTTTACTATGGACTGTCCAAGTTCGTCATTCATTTTTTTTATTATATATTTTTTTTATTATATATTTTTTTCTATTATTTTTTTTATATTTTTTTTATATATTTTTTTGTATTTTTTTTTTATTTTTTTTTATTTTTTTTTATTTTTTTTCTTTTATTTTTTTTTTTTTTCTTTTTTTATTTATATTTTTTTTTCTTTTCTTTTTTCTTTTAATATATAAAAATTTACAAGAAATACTTAAACTATATTTTACAATTACAACTTAAGTTTAATATCTAAAATATGTTTATACAGTGCTAGTCAAAAGTCCGTACCCCCCCCTCGTAGCTTTTGACCGGTTATACTTATAATAGTGAAATTTGGAGGAAGGAAATGAACGGACGTAGGCTTCTTAACTAGTCATGACAGGTGACGTAAAAGTGACAGATGACTTTACAGCGCCACTGTGACAGATAATTTTAAATGGTACCCTATGGTAAGCGACACCTCGTTTGATAGGTATTGAAAATACCTATTCAGCTATACTAATTTTGTTTGAGTTTAAGCTCATTTGGATGAATAAATGAAATAATATAAACTTGTAGTTTCGCATTTAATTAATAAAAATTCAAACCTCCGCCTATGGTTACTTGTCAAAAAGGTTGACGTTGACGTAAAAACTACTAGAGACCTGAAAAATGTCAACTTTTTTGACAAAATAACCATTGGCGGACATTTTAATTTTTAAGAATTAAATGCGAAACTACAAAGTTATATTTATTTCATTTATTCACCAAAATCAAAATCAAATTAAACCCAAAAAAATTAGTATGACTGAAGAGATATTTTCAATACCTTTCAAATGAGGTGTCACTTGCCATAAGGTCCCATTTAAAATTATCTGTCACAGTGGCGCTGTAAAGTCATCTGTCACTATTACGTCACCTGTCATAACTAGTTAAGAAGCGTACGTCCGTTTATTTCCTCACTCCAAATTTCACTATTACCTATATGTATAACCGATCAAAAGATACGAGGGGGGTACGGACTTTTGACTAGCACTGTATAATAGTCGATATACCAACTCATTATTTTCTAATGTTAATAAATAATTTAAATTAATGGGATGGTGGACATCAGTCAAAGAATACAGTGAATTTAAAAACATATTAACTTTATTAGAAATAAGAGAACAGGTCAAAATTTTGTGTTGTAGGTTACCAAACTGACCACAAATACATTGAGGGCTATCAGCTATATTAAGTTTAAATATATATGATGGTGTAAGACAGTGGTTAAATCTATTCTGCATATGGTTCTTGTCATATCCTTTGTCGACTCCATTTTAGAAAACCAAGGTTTATCTGTGATATAGTTTCTGATTGATCTGTAGTGATTTCCTGTATTTATGTTCTCATCAATATACCTTTCTTTCCATTCTTTCTTAAGCTCCTTGAATAAATCTGATTCAATATCTCCAGACGTACAAAGATAATGTGTTAATACTCCTTTTGTCACCGCGTTTTTAGCCAATTCGTCTACCATTTCATTTCCAGTTATTCCACAGTGGCTTTTAACCCATGCTAACTTAACAGACTTTCCTTGTTGCTGAAGTTCTTTAATTTTATTTATTATATATAATTCAATGTAGTTCACTTTTGATTTAGCATTTATAGCACTAATTTTACTTAGAGAACTTTTACTGTCACTAGAAATTATAAACTTTGAATGATTTATATTAGATAAATATTTTAGTGCTTCCATTATCGCTATTAACTCAGCTGTGTAAATACTCATAATAGAATTTAGTTTGAACATTTTGCTAATTTTATTACTGCTATCCCAATAGGCACACCCCACACCTTCAATATTTTTTGATGCATCTGTATATACCATATAACAGTCTTTGAACATTTGTGAACTGTCGGATATAAACACTAATTTTCTTAAAGATAGAGGCAAATTGCTATAGTCCCTTAAAAAGTATACCTGAACTTGTTCCATAGTATTAAAATCAATATTATAATTTGGGTTTATGTCATATTTATAAAGTTGTTTATTATATATTGTCATTTTTGAATATAAATCTACTATATTTTCTTTTTTATCCAATATTTTTCTGTCAAGTCTGCTAAAAACAGTTGATGTATTTTGGTAATTAAATTTGCCTTTTTTTCATACAATCTAACTAAAAGGCTGATGCCAAGTTTTTTCGTCTTATATCCATCGGCATTTCACAGCATTCAACTTGTAGATTATTTATCGGTGTACTTCTTAGGGCTCCTATACACAATCTAAGGGATTTATTAATGATGTCTATTTTATTTAAATGACACTGTGATGCGTCACTGTATAATATTGATACGTAGTCAAATATAGCTCTTATATTATTTTTAAAAAACAACAAAGAAATATTTGGATCTGCTCCCCAACGTAAGTGTGATACGAATCGAAGAATTGCCTTTATATTTGCTTAAGTTTTTGTTTGACCTGAAAGCTGTTATTTAATTCATTCATGATGCCATTTCCAGAATTTTGAAACCCTGTATCAGCTTATACAGATCTAATGGATGAGTACCATATGTTTTTGTAGTCACTTGGTAGTATCTAAAAATTGTTTGTCACCTAAAATTTAATGTTTCGTAGTCGAGTAAGGTAAGACTGAACATTTCCAGGTCTCTGCTAAAGAGTCATTTCCATGAAACAGCTTAATTGTATGCAGGTGTCCTTTTACTGGCTTATGTCCAATAAGGAAGTCTGTTATGACTTATCTTCTTGTATGCTTCTTTTTGGTGGCGGATGGTACTTTTTGCCATTTACACAGTCGGCCCTGGACCGAAGTATGTATTTTGTAGCTGAACCTCTTCTAGAAAGTTAATAAGCCCTTTAATTGTCGTGTAGCACCTGGTGACCTGGTAAACATACCAGTGTGACACTGTTACGTTTCGCCAGTCTGTGGAGTTTCTCCCGGTATTCTCACATTAGCCTAAAGTTTACTTTAGGGCTTATAAAAGCCTACTTAACCAGCTGACTATCGATACTTTAGTGCGGAAACCTCCATATTAATAATTTCTCTTGCACATTGCAAGATTGCATAAATCTCTACCTGGAGTACTCAGGTATATCATTCTGGTGGAATAGAGATGTTAACATTTCCACCACTACTGAATAATCTTGTACTTGATCCATCTGTTGTTTTAGACCAGTCTGTGTACCAGGTAAAACCCTCCTGCCGAGGTTGTGTGCTTCCTCTGCCCCAACCTTCTCATGGGGATATGGCCACTTGTAAAAGCACTTTGGGCCTATATCCGGATACTATAAAATATGGTTATGGTAGGGGAGCCCAAGCGGGGATTTTTTCAGTTACTCGAGCGCGTCAGTTACTCGACCTCCACCAAATATTGGATCTTAACAAAGGGAATTTCGTTAAGGGCACCCGAAAAAAATCTATCCTTAAAAATACTCGAAATTGTCAGATTAAGATAAGGTAAGCTAAGTACATGCAAAAGAGTGTATATTTCAAAAATCTGACGATTTGAGCGGGGCGTAAGGAAATGGGTAAGTCAAATAATTTCACAAAAAAAAGCGAATATTTCTCGAAATGAACGTCAGATCGAAAAACTAAAAAATACATTTTTAATATTTTTCAAAAATCTATCGAATGGTACTAAACATGACCCCCCACGGAGAGGGGTGGGGGGTAAATTTAAAATTTTAAATACAAACCCCGCGATATTTCGCAAAATGAACATCAGATCGAAAAACTGCAAAATAAACTTTCAAAATGTTTTTGAAAAATTTATCGAATGGTGCCAAACACGACTCCCCACGGAGGGGGTGGGGGGTTACTTTAAAATGTTAAATGGGACCCCCAAATTTTTATTGAAGATTTGGATTCTTTACGTAAAAATAATCAACTTTTATTCGAGACATTTTTTCGAATTATGGATAGATGGCGCTGTAGTCGGAAAAAACGATTGTTGGAAAACGAAAATTAAATTAAAAAATGGAAAGCGCCCCCTAAAATGGAAAATTTTACTTAACTTTTTTTGATTTTAGGACCTAATAATCACAACCTAATATGTCCCCATAACGCTCGAGTGACTGCAAATTTAGCATACTTTGCTCCCCTACCATTAGGCTAATGTTTTCTCTTAGAATAGAATAGAATAGAATAGAATAGAAATATGCTTTATTGTCATGGACAATTTTACAATTTTATAGACAAAGCTTACAAGAGTCATAAATAAAAACAACAACAAACACAATTTAGTAAAATTTTATAAATCGTCAATATAAATAAAAAATATTGAAGTGAAACAAAAAACAATTGCAATCTAATGCAAAATTTAACAACATTGCAAATTGTTTAATCTTCCTTAAGAAATTTAATAAGTTTAGTTAAGCTGCTGCATATAACACTCATATAGGTCAAAATTCTACTTATACATAAGAATACTGTAATTTCTTAGTTATTGGTTAAGAAACTCCGTTACTGAATAATATGGTCTTTCAGATAGATAGGCTTTTATCATTTTACGGAACTTGGCGAAATATGTTGCAGATTTGATGATGACAATTTTTTGCTCCATCTTTGACCACCATAATACTGATGAACATGTAAGTATCGATTTTACCTTGATGAATAAAATGTAATCCATATGCTGAGAATGAGTCCTATATGTTTCAGTAACGTATGTCCTAAAAGTTTTGGCACAATATATTAATCGAATTATTTTTGCTAATGAAGAAATTTATTAAAACACTAACTAGTTATCATAAATTACAACTCAATGCTTAACTAAACTATACTATCAAATTATGTGGAGTGCCCCAATATTCTATACTAGACGCAAATTTCTACGAATGTTTTTCATGAGGTCTTGGGCGGAATTCAGATCAATTTTTCTTAGATGTTGTAAATTCGCCGTCTTAATTGTTCTTCATCTGGACCTTCTCAGTTTCCATGATAAACTTTTCTAGACAGTAAAGTCCAAAAATCCTCTATTGGGCAAGGCTGCGGCAAGTTTGGAAGATTATCGTTTTTGGGAACAAAGGGTATTTGGTGTTTTGGGTATCCCTTGAGCAATAATATGATGCTAAGTTTGAAGGAGTTACGCTTGAGAGTATTTATGGCACTTACGTATCTTTCGATGTTTAAGACCATTCCTCCTCAATTCCAACGATATCGTATTCTTAGAAGATTGACGAGCCAACCTTCTAGTTTCCACTCCAAGCTGGTTTTAGCTCTTCTCACCAATTTCTCTGATTTCTGTGCAGTAAATGCAAGCAGTCTTCACTAGGGAACTTGCATAAATTTTTAAATATTAAAATGATATTAAAAAACATAAGGTAACATGATCTTAAAACGCTTGCATACGAAAAAATCAAATATTTTTAACCTGTACGCTAATTACGACGCTTTGAAAATGCTATAAAATTCAAATATCTTAGGAGGCTCTTGAACGTCCTTCTATTGGTTCGACGTCACAGGCCACGGTCAACCGGGCTAGCTAGTCGGAAACAACGCGATTAGGGTAGGTATCACGGGTATATTACATTTTAATCGTCTTTAATGGAAAATTCCTAGGTATTAATGTTAATCTTATATATTGTAATAAGTAGTTCCCGAATCAGCTTAGTTTTAAACTGAAATTGATAAAGTTGAGTGCTACTTTGTAAAGAGTTTAAAACGCATAATATGACGGACGAGGGTTTTTCAAAAGGTCAATCTGACTAACTTACCTACCGTTTATGTCTTCATCGTGGCAACTTCTATAAAAAGTAGTGAAAGCTATTCTATTGGAGAAATGCGAGGTGTCAAGGCAAATAAGTAAGAGTTATTAGTAATAGGGCTATTACATCTTCCTAAATTCAGGACCGATATTCAGGATACGATTTAGGACACTAAATTCAGTCACTGTAGCTCGCTATTACACCATCCTAAATTTAGGATGCTAAATAGCACAAAGACAGGGTCTGAAAACCAAGAAGTGTTAAAACCACAGGGGTTCGGTTTAGGGCACTCATTGAGAGCAAGACTATGTTATTATCTCCGAATTATATCCTACTGCATGGATTTTAATCAAATTTTAGGAATAGGCTCAACTTATCTCCTTTTTCAAAGTCTACCCTATGCCGATGTGTGCTTTTGTCTTGGGGGCGGTTCCCACCCCTTCTCGGGGGTGGGAAACTTTTGCCCACAGGGGTTCGGTTTAGGGCAGTCATTGAGAGCAAGACTATGTTATTATCTCCGAATTCTATCCTACTGCATGGATTTTAATCAAATTTTAGGAATAGGCTCAACTTATCTCCTTTTTCAAAGTCTACCCTATGCCGATGTGTGCTTTTGTCTTGGGGGCGGTTCCCACCCCTTCTCGGGGGTGGGAAACTTTTGCTTAAATAACTACGGAAGTTGCTAGAGAACCTAATTCTAAGCAAAAACTGCTCTATAATTTTTTTTTCGAAAACTCGATACTTTTTGAGTTATTCGTGGTTAAAAATTGGCCATTTTCATTGAAACATAACACCTTTTCAAACGGTTTTTTGCGAATACCTTAAAAACAATGCATCTAACTAAAAAAACTATATAAAACTTTTTTGTAGCCTATAAAAAACAAAGAGATTCGTTTCTTCATAAATCTTCTAGTTATAACACAAAAAGAGATATGATACGTAAGAGAATTTGTTTTTTGGTGCAATCTCAAATCAGTGTATTCAACTTGAAATAACAAAGAAACGGTCGATTTTAGGTGTATAGTGCTACCAATACCTTTTGTTGTGATTGAAACGTTCTTTCAAATAAGCAATATTAAATGTCGATTACATTCAAACTAAGCGAGATATGCTGCAAAAAATTGATGACTAACGAATTTTAAGAAAAAAATGAGAAGTATATTTAACCCCTCATCCACAAGAATTTAAATGTATCGTTTTCCTTCTACAATACATTTTATTAAAGTATTATTTATATATTCAAAAAGTTGAGCGGCTTTAAAATGAATGGTTTTTGAAAAAAATAAAATCAAATTATAGAGCGCATATTTAAATTTTCTTAAAAATCTTCCTTTTTCTCCATGTAACTTGAAAATGATAAGAGATACGGTTATGAAAAATAAAATTAAAATGTTTATCTAAAAGAAACCTACATTTTTGTATGGCATTTAAGTTACATGTTACATGGAGGAACAGGAAGATTTTTAAGAAAATTTAAAAATGCGCTCAATAATTTAATCTTATTTTTTTCAAACACTCATGTTAAACCCGCCCAACTATTTGAACATAAAAATAACACTATAGTAAAACGATGCATTTAACTACTTGTGGATGAGGGGTTAAATATTCTTATCTTTTTTTTCTTAAAATACGTAAGTCATCAAATTTTTTGCAGTTTATCTCGCTTAGTTTGAATGTAATCGACATTTAATATTGCTTATTTTAAAGGTCTTTTCAAGCACAAGAAAAATTATTGGTCGACACCTAAAATCGACCGTTTCTCTGTTATTTCAAGTTGAATACACTGATTTGAGCATGCACTAAGAAAACAAACTCTTTTCACTTACTATATATCTTTTTGTGTTATAACTAGAAGATTCATAAAGGAAACAATCTCTGTTATTTTATAAGCTACAAAAATATTTTATATAGTTTTCTTAGTTAGATGCATAGTTTTTAAGGTATTCGCAAAAAACCGTTTGAAAGGGTGTTATGTTTCAATGAAAATAACCAATTTTCAACCACGAATAACTCAAAAACTATTGAGTTTTCGAAAAAAAAAAATATAGAACAATTTTTGCTTAAAATTGGGTCCTCTAGCAACTTCCGTAGTTATTTAACCAAAAAATTTTCCACCCCCGAGAAGGGGTGGGAACCGCCCCCAAGACAAAAGCACACATCGGCATAGGGTAGACTTTGTTTCTTGAGCTGTTCCCTACTTATTGTGAAAATATCAAGTAAATCGATATAGTAGGATAGAATTCGGAGTCCCATACCCTCACTTACTGCCCTAATTTAACCAGGTTAAACTTTTAAAAGCAGGTAAAACAGGTACGCTCTTCGAAGGGCTCGAAAGGTAATTATGATTGATTACCTTTCAGTCAGCATCGTGACATGTTTATCGTTTTGGGTACATCCAGTGACATTTTTATTATTTTGGGTGCATAGAAAATGGTACAGGATTGTACACATGTACATCCATCCGATTTACTAGAGATGGCATGGTGGAACTGGAGCAGGTACCTCTTATAACACACAACTTTGGAGAGATTAGAACTATGTATGCTTACTGCGTTAGATGCCGCCTGTAAGAAAGTTTGTTTAAACATAAATTTTGGAAAGACACAAAACATGACAAACCTGGTAATACCAAGCGAAAATCCAAAAGTCGACTTCAATGAAATAGCATGTGGTCCATAAATATAAATATTTAGGGATGAACTCCAAATTGCCAGACAACCAAACTGCCGAGCTACAAAGAAGGATCACCTCAGCATGGGTCGCATACGGAGCTCTATCAGACATCTTCAAGAGGAACATGCCAAATTATCTGAAAAAGAAGACGTCCGACTAATGTGCGCTTCCAAACATGACTTCGGCGCCAAAACATTATCGTTAACCCAGACCACAACAACCAAACTTGAGTGCCCCAAAGAAGAATGAAACGGTCTAGAGATGGCATGATGGAACTAGAGCAGGTACCTCGGAATAGGTCCCAATCGTCTATTCCACGCACCAGTGACCAAAAAGTCGACGGTATCGGTTTCGATTTCAACGGCGCCGCATCGACCGCAATCCGCAATTTACAATAAACTCGGAACTGGATTCTCGCTCGGAATAGGTTTTAGCACAGCCACATCGAAAGAGCCACCATAGGGTTAGTAGGGAACACATCGGCGACGTTCGTTTCGATTAGGGATGGCACGCTGGAACTGGAGCGGGTACGTCGGAATATGTTTCAATCGACTATTCCACGTATTACACGTGACAAAACTTTGACGGCATCGGTTTCGATTCCAGCGCCGGTCGTACACTTTTCGGAACGACCGGGCAAGAGATTTGAAATGAAATAGGTACGGAATAGGTACCATAGAGAAACGCATCGGCGGCGTCTGTTTCGATTCCAACATCTCACATCTGTTTAATGTGATGGGTTCAAAAGAATTTCAGGTCAATACGGCTGTAACAGATTTCTAATTTATGGCAGATATAGTTGTCATTTAAAACTGTTAAAATTTTGCCTGAAACCTGAATTTTTGAACCACCTGAAATATTTTGAAGATTTTGGCGTACCACCAATCATTTGGGGGTAGGGGGTCATGGAATGGAAAAATGCCCCCCGATCATATTGTTTTTAGAAACATGTTTACTATCAGAAACATGTCCATTGGCTTGTTTTATAGACACAATTGTGGTGTCTAATTTTAATTTTAAAATATATACCATAGTCCAGTACTTAAAACCAGTCTTACACGAGTAATTAGTGACAAATGGCATCAAAAACAGCATAGCTTGTCAGAAGAGCATTGGATACTCGGATTTTAACTCAATCCAGAAGTCAACTAAGGATTTCTCTTTAAAGCTGTGTTTCACAGAACTATTTTCTATTAGATCGATGAATGTTTCCTGCAATTACAACTCATTTGGTGAGATTCCTGCAAAAGGATCTCTGATCCAGTCAAGTTTGGAATAATCTTCAGAGAAATATTTATTAAAACTTTCTTGAAGAGATTCCAAGTGAAGAATTATGAATTATGTCAACCACTACATCTGGTATTTGAGATATTTCGAGGAATACTGTATTCTGCCACATCCGCAGACAGAGGCCCAGCGTAACAGCTTGTTTCACCCACGCGACGCGTACCACCTGAAATCGTCCCACGTACCACCAGTGGTACGCGTACAACTGGTTGAGAACCTCTGCTCTAGATTAAAAATACAAAATTATTGGTACCTACCAACTAGGTTGATCGTTTGAATGTGATGCATAGGGCTAAAACATTAACTTGTAACTGGCTGAATCACTAATGTGTATGCCAATAACAAAAAAAATATTACCGAAAAATACTATTGTGTTCCATCTCTACGATTTAGCCACTTAGGAAGTCGAAAAACCTTCCTAATTAGGATGCTAACTGACTAAATGCGATTACACTATCCTGAATTCAGAACGTTCTAAATATCGGACACTAAATTTAGGAAGATCTAATAGCCTCTTAAGCATGTTTAAACCGTTTATAACAATAGTTTGGTACCATTATATTATAGTATACGGTTTACCTCGTGGGTTTTATCTACCTACCTCTAATCGAAGGATTTCGTATATCCTGGAAAAGATTACGGTGTAATTTGCATTATAATAAAGATTATATTTTATTGTAATGTTTATTAGTACCTACTGGAGCCTTTCATTATTGTGTTCAAAGCCTTCTGAGAAAAGATTATGGTGATTAGCAGACGTACCGATAGAACGTGTACATAGCCAACAAAATCCTTCTTTACAAAGTTAATAATACGCATAAATAAGAAGAATCATTATTGTAATTTTACAAGTTAATATCTTTATCATGTCAGCTTATACTTACACCGCATCCCTCGGCAGACCGCAAGCTATAGTAGAAACCCGACTGTAGACCGCATACTATAGTAGCACCAATACTTTTTAGTTACTCTTACTTTTATTACTAAAAGTTTTGTTTATTTTTAAGTTACTTGTTTCTTCTTTGTTCTTCAACACAAGAAACGACAAAAGTAATTTCATAAAAAAGAACTTTTTGATACATGTCAACAGAGATAAAATGTTAATATTTTGCCTGTCACAGAAAAAATCATTTTTGCCACAGAGTAAAACAAGATATTTCAACTATATTATTTATCTATGGGCAAACTGCATTAAATGCAATAGCCCACGCCGAACGAGCAAACGATACGAGTGGCCTGTGACGTCAGACCCCAGGTCTCGCTTTTGAAGTTGTTTAAAACGGAAATTTTAGGCGCGGAACTGTGATTAGATGTTATACGTACACTATTCATTGTTAAGACGTAATCTTTTGAATATAACATTTTAAAATATAAATTAACAATTTTATGCAAAAAAATTTTTAGTGCAAGTTCCCTATTGTAGACTCAATCATGGTACTCCTTGATGGCACTCCATTATGTTTTAGTCTCAAAAAAGGATACTCAATATGAGACTCAAGTGTATAGAAAACCAACACACACCAACAGATATCTAAATTACAAAATCAAATCACATCAACGTTAAAAAGGGAATCATTAAATCCTTATATGATAGAGCCAAAATTACTTATTCTAACAAAAATTCATTTTTAGAAGAAAAACAATTGTTAACATCTGTTTTATTAAAAAATGATTATCCTTTATCGTTTATAAATAAGGAATTGTCAAGATTGAATCGAATGGAACAGAACAACTTAGAACGGGATCCTACAACATTCACAAGAAATAATACGACGAAAATATCAATACCATATAAAAAAGGACTATCCGAGAAACTGAAAACAATAGGAAATAAATTCAACATTTCAACAACATTCAAAACAACAAACACATTGGGATCTATTCTATCTAAAGATAAACCTAACAATGAACAAGAAAGAACAGATAATTGTATTTATAAAATAATTTGTGAATGCGAACAATTTTATTTAAGTGAAACATCAAGATCATTAAACGTTAGAATAAGTGAACATCAGTCTTATACTAAAAATAGAGAATTTGATAGATCTCAACTATGTCAACACGCATGGGATAATGCACATATAGTTCAGTGGAGAGATTCAAGTATAGTCCTGAAAGAAACAGATAGTAAAAAGAGGAAAATCAAAGAAGCGGCTCTAATTATGCTAAATGAAACCAATTGTGTCGCAAATTCTTCGGTAGAATGCAGTAGGATGTGGATACTCATACTGAAAGAGGAAGTCAATAGAAAGAAAATACCACGATTAATAAGTCAATAACATATCGAGTTAATACATATTTTATATTTTAGTATTACTTATATATCTATGTATTATTAATATTATTTATAATTTAAACAACATATGTATATAATATTATATATTAAAGTCAGAATTTGGTATTAGTTTTGAGAGTAAACTTAATGTAAGAACAAATACTTACGATGTCGGGATAGTATCACGAGGTTTTTTCCTGGGTTTCCCTCGTGATTTACTATGGAATCTCTAACGCGAGAATTTTACTGTCATCGTTGCATTTGGTTGTCTTTTTAAAGACAGATCACATGCTATGATTTTTTTGTGTCAGTTATTCTTGAGTTGGGGTTGATTTCATGTAATCGAATGAACTATCTCTCAGTAAAGTAGTCCCAGGTACGCAACTCATAAATATTGGCAATATCATAAAGTCTTCTACTTTAAAATTTATAATATATGTCTGAATTGCCGATATAAATCAGTCAGATTAAATAAATTATTAGAAGAATTTTTTACTAAGCAAAAACATTTTTGTTTAATTTAGTAGTATTTTGTATTTTGACAACGACACCCGATTTGGGCGTCGAAGCGTTAATAAAATTATTTTTTTCAATTTCGTTGTGGCTTATTTCTCATCTAAATAGTTAATTATAAAAATGCAACAAGGAAATAGCTTCAGAACAACATCCATTATTGTTCTATAAATAGTTCTGCGTGAATTGTTTTAATTCTGAAATATTCGATAGATTTCAGCTTTAAGTGCTCTCGAACCAACTTGTAGATACTTTTTCTTATTTGTAATTTATACTACATCTTAAAGCGAAAACTTCAAAAAAAATCTTAGCTGACAGTAGACAAAGTAAACAAGCTTTTGTTTCTAAAGGCAACTTGATCTTATTTTGATTTTGTTAAAATGAAAGCCAAAATTTTGTGACAGAACGTATATTTCATTCCTATTTTATAAAATCCTATTTTCAACTTAGGTACAAGTAGGAAAAATGAAGTGTTCTACTGACTCCTTTACTGGTTTTCTATTGTTAGGATCCAGTGTTAGGCCCTTTAATACTATATTATTTCTCCGTCTATCTTTTTCCAATTATTCTATTCTTTTCTTTGCCATTTTCAAACCTTCTTCCAATTTTTTATTGTTTTCTTTTAGCTCTTTAATATATTCCATCGTTTCCTTTTGGTCTTTCCGTATGGTTCTTATTTCTGCCATCATTTTATCATTTTTCCACATAACTTCCCGCATCATTTTTATCATCTCTTCATTTGCATCGTTGCTTTTATTCGGTGTTCGTCTCGTCATATTACTCTTTTCAAAATACAATTCATCCCCTTTATATTTTTTATTCTTCGATTCTTCGTCGCTACTATATTCGTTCCTTCTATTGGTTTCCTTTCGAATTGTTCCGCCACTGGCCATTTTAAATTAAATTAGTAGATGTTATCGTCAGCACTAATATAATAGGTATTTATGATATAAGTGTTAAAAGTACACGTTTAAGGCACGCATGTGAAAGTTTGGAGAATGAGCGATATCGAGTTCTGCAATTCACATGAGTGCCTTAAAAATGTACTTTTTAACACGCATTACAATATTTTTTCTACAAACGTAATTACAGGACAATATCTACAAAAACTTTTACTTGGACGTGACTGACATTCCATTTTTATATTTTTTTGACATTACATCAAAATTGTCTATACGGTCAATACGAACTGCAGTGCCTTAAAAATATTTTAAAGCACTAGTGCCTTAAAGTAGCATTTTTAACGCACGCATGGAGTGCTAAAAATTGCATTTTTAACACGGTTGTAGAAAAATATTATTATATACACTTTAAAGTCTATTTTTTATTTCGCACAAGTACACTTTTTATCTTTAACGATTATCGATAACGATAGGTCTTTTAAAAACCGGTGTTTTTATTGTGATAGGTTTCGATTCCGAATTTACCTTATCGCCAAACACACCGGCCCCAAAACCTCTCGCTTTGCCTGCCAAACTCAAACTTCAGCCTTATGACAGCCTTACATCTAAAGGTAGAAAGGCTTAGGACTAAGTAAGTAAGTAAGTAAGTAAGGAAAAATGAAAGAATACCCATGAACGAACATATAAAACACGCTGTAAAAAAATTGCCCAGCGCAAGTACGTGTAATAATAATTATTACATGTACTTGCGCTGGCCAAGTTTTTGTGTGACACGGTGACAGGAAAATACAGCGTGTTTTATATGTTCGTTCATGGATATTCTTTCATTTTTCCTACTGTATGTGTGATTTGGCTTTTATTCTATGTATTTGATTGAACTTCATGGCTGAAGGCTGCTTCATCAGTTTTCGAGAACTATTTCTATACCAACAACAGCTGCTATATTGTAGCTCAATTTAAAAGTAACTAGATTCTCAGGCTCGTTTGTAGTACACATTTTGTTGTGTCAAAATTTATCGATTTAATTTACAATTTTTTTAATTATATGCTTTACTTTTGTTTACAAAATATTCTACACGAAGTTCCAATTTGTTTGATAATTTTGGTTCTTAAAAGCTTTCAACCAATTATTAAAGAGTATAACACGTTGAACTTACTTGACTATTCAATTAGTTGTTTATCTTAAAAACATGTCAGAAAATTCAAAAATTACTATTTTCCTATATTCTAATTATTTCGTGATATTAATAACAAAAAGAAGGAATTGTATGCAAAAGAAGCATCTGAAAATATAAAATAAAAAAATGTCCTTCTTCTTTCTCTTTAGGAGTAAGTCTGCTTGTTCATTGGCGGATTGATACTTCTATGGAAGGTTGTCACTCTTCTTATGTCGTTATTCCTTTCTTTTTTATCTATTTAGTGTCCATTCGTTTATACACTGTACGTTATATTGTCTTCTAATATCTTCACTCCCCTTCCGTTATCTCAGCGTATTTCCTGTAATTATTCTTCTCAGTACTCTCATCTCTGCCGTTTCTAGCAGTCTTTGTGTTATGGCTGTATCGGGTCTTTTTATGCTATCTATATGCTGATGCATATATCATTATTGGTCGTAAACTGGCTTTCTAAATTCTTGACTTAATCTCAGTGTTAATATGTCGGTTTATTAAGTCATCCTGCCAGTCTATTTGCTTTTTGTACTTAATTTCTCACCTATTTTCAGGTCTCCGTAGTTGGGCAGTGTAATTCCACTATACTATCGGTTTACAGCGTTCTCCGACGCCTTCCAACTCCTAACCGCCATTCTTCTCTGTTTAACCATAGACCTGGAGGGATTTCTCGTTCCTCAGTAATTTTTTAATTCCCTCCCTCCAGCTTCTTCTCGGCCTTTCTCTTTTTCTTCTTTTTTGTGGTGTCCATGCCAAAATCTCTTTAAGGATCTTGTCATCTGGCATTCTATGTACAGTGGAACCCCGATAAGTCGGCCCCCGATAACCCGGACCGATTTTCATCAGATAAACAATTTGATTTTCAGTACATATTTTGTATTTTGACAACGACAGCCGATTTGGGCGTCGAAACGTTAATGAAATTATTTTTTCAATTTAATTGTGGCTTATTTCCCATTAAAATAGTTAATTATCAGTAGTAATTGCACAAGAGTTCTGAAATTATTGAATTTTTCCCGAGTGACACTTTGACAGTTTTAATTTCACGAGCCGTAGGCAAGTGAAATTATGTCAAAGTGTCACGAGAGCAAAAATTCTATATTAATTTCAGAGGTCGAGTGCAATTTGTTGCGATTATTTCATGAATAAAACTGTTCAAAACCAAAATTTTATTGTAATTTATTTATGTAAGTACCATTAAACACACAGTTTTTATAAATATTTGACGATTGAAAGTCATCACTTTTATAATTTTTAAAACATTAATTGTCATTAATGTCACTGAATGTATTTTTTCGTAGCAACGAAGGGTATCTGACGTAATATACTTAACGACGGGAGATTATCAAAAATTATCGATTTAATTCAGATTTCTGTAGCTGTCTATTGGTCAGAATCTCCTATGAATGAAATAATCAGATAAACATTTCAACAATAAAAATGTATGTAATATAATATTTGAGAGATAATGTGTATTTGTGTAATTTTAACTATACGATAGTAAAAATGACTCATGACACACGCTGGCAGACTCGGATTATCGGAAACAACAGGCACCTGTCTGTAGTATTGCTTTATTTATTTCAAACTGTCTTAGCATTGTTTAAAAAAGACTAAAAGACTATTTAAAAAATTATTTTTTAAACAATGGCCTTAATTTTCACTGTTGTTAAATAACATAACATCGTTCCGATTGTGACTGTATTGTGTTTAGTACAGTCTTGTATTGTTCGCTTCCATTTGCTTACGTTTGTGTTTTGCGTGTTTTTAGTAATTATTTGGATGTGTATGTACTGTGCATATTTATATATATTTCATGTTATCTCAATTCTAACGGAGTTTATCTGTAAGTATACCGTATTTTATTAATTTTTACCATATTCTCCGGCTAACCCGGATTTTCGATAACCCGGATCGGTCGCGGTCCCGATTAATCCGAGTTATCGAGGTTCCACTGTACATGGCTAGATTCTACATACTATGTGTGTGTGTGTGTCATCGAATTTCCTGACTGTGGACTTAATCCATTAGCCGAACTTATTTTTGCTCTACAGATATTTATCTCACATATTACTATTAAAATAAGATTTTGTATTTTAAAGATATACCTAGATTCTATAACAATAAATGGATAATTTAATCTTTAGCTACAAAAGATTCAAAAGCTACAAAAAAGATTCTACATACTAGGTTGTTTTGTTGTTTTTTTTGTTTTGTTTATATCTCATCAATTATTACATACATCAATATAAGTAATTCCAAGGTATTTTGTTTCCATTACTTGTTCAATGCTGATGCCATAGATTTCTATTTTACATCTGATTGGTTATTTACTGATTACTATTGTTTTAGTTTTCTGCCATGAAATTGTCATATTGAATTTTTTTATTTGCTCTTATGGTAAAACTGTGGACTTATCTCTGCAGACTATCTTCATTTTGTGTTGTCGGTTTGCGTTGTCTGCGTAACAGAGTATTTTTACGTCTTTTTTTTCCCGTTCTGTGTCCTCTTCCTTTTTTGACGCTTATGATGATTTCATCCATGATTAAATTGAAGAGCATAGGATTCAATGAGTCCCACTGTCTTATTCCGATGCATATGTCTATAGGTCTATAGGTTTTATGTAAGTTGATGTAAGTCTATAGGTCTATGCTGACTTCCATTTTGTTGTTTTGTTAGATGTTTTCAATAGTTTTATGATATCTACGGAAACTTCTCTATTATACAGAAGATGGATTACATCTTTAAGTTTTACTCTGTCCAGTGCTTTCTACAAGTCAATCAGACATAGAAATGCTGGTCTATTAAAATTAACATTCCTTTTTATTATCATTTAAGTGAGACACTTCCAGGTTTGATCGTTCGATTTTTCATCAAATTCTATTTAATCCAAAACGATAAATTTTCTTCCATTCTTATAATATAAAATATTTGAAGATTCGCTATTTGCGATTTGATATATATTGTAAAGTTTATTTTAATATATTCAAAGTCTTATAATAACACCACTAAATTACGATTAATTTATAACATTTATTTATTTAACCGTACAAATCTCTAGGAGTACCAAATCAGTTAGTAAATTCCACAAAACTAACCTCTGAAAACGTTGAACGTAGGATCATGGAGAAACTGTCAGAACCTTAAAAAAAAAAAATAAGCTGCGGGACGAAGACACCTCTCTCCTACAAACTGTTTAGTCTGACCCATGGTACAATAATGAAGCCGAAAGTTTATTGTACCATGGGCATTACCTGTCGAAAAAACGCTTCAGTACCCTGGCTGCTGAAGTATCACGAACAGGGTATATTTTTGTCTTATTACCCTGGCCTACGATACAGGTCAGACTCATGGTACAATAAACTTTCGGCATGAAACTTTATTGTACCAGAACAAATTATAACTATTTCCTGCGTAGGATCTGGCGGCCATTTTTATTTATAAACAATTAACTGTCAAAAATGGCATTTTCCCCTTTTTTTCAAATCAACGGAAAACAGTGAAACTTATGATTTTTTTAGTACAAGTATCTTCGAGATTGTGGAAAAAGCTTTAAACTGACGTATTACAAAGTTTGATATACTCATTTATTGTTAATATAATTGCGAAAAAAGGTCGGATTTGCAAAAAAAATATTTTCTCAATAACTGTTGTAAAAATTAGTGTACAGCTTTGAAATTTTTGTCAAATGAGGGTTCTTTGGTGCTTAATATGGGATAAAAATTTCAAAGCGATTCATTCAATTGTTTAAATTTTATTCAAATTGTTTTTCCCAGAGAGCGTTTTATTTGCAATAACATAAGTCAGAAAAAAATGAGCTTAGAACTATTCCACAGGTATTAAATGAAAGAGCATGAGCTACATTTTCAACATGGTTTAAAAAAGTGAATAAAAATGCATTTATTAGTAATAAATAATTATGCAAAATATCGTCAATTTTTCTTTATAAACTTTTTGAATAACTTTTTCCAAAAAAGTTAACTTTTTTACCCTGTTTTAAGTGCACAACTACCAACTATATCATTATTGATAAAAAATTGTAATAAATATGTATAATTTCTTATAGAACAAAATAAAAACTTTATAAGGAAAGGTTTACGATACTTTTGCATAATTAATTATTACTAATAAATGTATTTTTTATTCACTTTTTTTAAATTAAGTTGAAAATATAGCTCCTGCTCTTTGATTTGACACCTGTGGATTGGTTCTAACGTCATTTTCTTCTGACTTATGTTATTGCAAAAAAAATGCTCTCTGGGATAAACAATTTGAATAAAATTTAAACAATTGCATGAATCGCTTTGAAATTTTTATCACATATTAAGCACCAAAGCACCCTTATTTGACAAAAATTTCAAATTTTTAGAACAGTTATTGCGAAAATAATTTTTTTTGCAATTCCGACTTTTTTCGCAATTATATTAACAATAAAAAATGAGTATATAAAACATTGTAATACGTCATTTTAAAGATTTTTTCATAATCTCGAAGATAGTTGTACTAAAAAAAACATAAGTTTCCCTGTTTTCCATTGATTTGAAAAAAAAGGGGAAAAATGTCATTTTTTGATACTTAAATGTTTATAAATGAAAATGGCCGCCATATCCTACGCAGGAAATAGTTACAATTTGCTCTTATAGATATTACTTGTCGAAAAAACGCTTCAGTACCCTGGCTGTTCAGGTGTCATGGAAAAAACCTTATTATACCCTGGACTATCGTGGTCTGGCCCTGAAAAAAGTAATACCATTGTTTATATAGGGATAGTTGGTCAACCCCGTGGGTCAACCCAATAGGAAAATGTGTTTGATTCAAATTGAGACAGTCACCAGATGTCCTCACAATTTCTGTCAAGCTCGCAACGTCAAAATGCATAGACACCAAGTTGGATACGATCCTATTCATAACACCCCAACTCACATACATATTAAGAAAAATAAATATATTTAGAAATTGAATTAATGATGTCATGCTATTATATATATAATGTATACTAGAATGACATCATTAATTCAATTTCTAAATATACTCTTCTATATATTTATTTTTCTTAATATGTATGCGAGTTGGGGTGTTATGAATAGGATTATATCCAACTTGGTGTCTATGCATTTTGACGTTGCAACCCTGACAGAAATTGTGGGGACATCTGGTGACTGTCTCAATTTGAATCAACATATTTACCTATTGGGCTGACCAATTATCTCCCTATATAAACAATGGTAATACGTATGTCACAAATTAGAAATTGCAACCACTATAATTAAATATCTTGGGAGAACGGTAAACGCTATACGAGAGGCGCATGTAGCACTAAAAGCGTCTCCCTAAAGCACTAAAAATGCTCCTAAAAGCACTAAAAGGCTAGAGCCTCTTTAAAAATGAGTTTAATTATGAACACCAACAGAACGAAGTACATGTAGACAAGGCGAAAACGGCAGGTTCATTGAAAAAAATATTCCCATGAGATTTTTTTTCATAATTACATTTGTAATACACCCCAGAATAAGGTTCAAGAAGTCGCCCACGAGAAAAGTAGTCCAAATTTTTTTTAACAATTTTTTTTTAATCAAATTGCAAAAATTATTATTTTTGGCGTGGACAAATTTTTTCAAGGTTTTTTACACCATTCTGGACAAAAACGGTCTCTTGTAATTTTTCTCTAAAGTTGATGGTTTTCGAGTCATAAGCAATTTAAAATTTGAAAAACGCAAAAATGGCCATTTTTAATACTTAATAACTGGGTTAAAAATTAATATTATTGTAGGTTTTCCTTAAAGACGATCGTAATAAAAGTCCGTTTGATGTTTAATAGTTTTAATTAATAAAATAGATGACTAAATTATTGATACCATTAAATTAACGAAATGTAAAAGTGCTTGTGTAATTTGCGACCAAAATTCTTACGTGTTCTTATTCTTACAAAAGGGAAATGTATTTATAGATAATTTGCGTATAATCAATATAATACTCGTCTAAGTATTATCCCTAACCTAAGAACAGGTCTGTCGCGTTTAAGATGTTAGAATCGACTGACTATACAACCTAAACAGCCTCCTGTCTTCCCCTTTTTATGCTTAAAATCCGAAACCATTAAAATTCTACTGCAATAAAGTTCGATCCCTATTAGTAATAAAATTTGGTTCACAGCGGCGAATGTTATTCTTACTTATAAAGTTAAAAGTAGTCCGCTACCGTCGTAATCCCCAATTAGTTCCACCCATCTGTGCCAACGTAGGTCCATATGTGTGAGACTCTTATTCCGTTCTCGTACTAATAATTAAGAAAAATTATATACAGGGAAGTTTAAAATATAAGGTAAACTATTTACAATCCTACATTATGAAAGTCAGAAGGTGACTAAATCAAAGTTTAAAGCCCCCCTACATGATCATGAAGAAATTTTTGTCATGTCATTCATTTATTGCTAAGCTGATATTTTTAATTATTAACAATAAGCCCTAAGAGCGTATTGACGCGGCTGTAAATGTGAGTGCGAGTAAGATGCCCCGTGGGACTGCCGGAATGGCATCTCTCTCGCACTCACCATAGACGGCCGCCTAATACGTGCTGGCGCTCATTATTATTACTTAAAAATAACAGCTTAGTAATAAAATTATGACAAAAATTTCTTCAGGATCTTGTAGGCGGGCTTTAAACTTTGATTTAGTAACTTTTTGACTTTCATAATAATAACTTTTAACCAATTTATTAAGCCTTGAAAATCGCCATTTCTCGTTTTTTTTTTCCATTTTAAATTGTTTATAACTCGAAAACGATCAACTTTAGAAAAAAATTACAAGAGACCTTTTTTGTCCAGAATGGTCAAAAAAACGTAACAAAAATTTGTACGGGCCAAAAATATTAATTTTTGCAATTTGATTAAAAAAAATTGTTAAAAAAAATTGTTAAAAAAAATTGGACCCCTTTTCACGTGGGCGACTTCTTGAACCTTATTCTGGGATGTCTCACGAATGTCATTATGCAAAAAAATCTCATGGGAATATTTTTTCTAACGAACCCGCCGTTTTCGCCTTGTCTAATGAAAATAATCACGCAATCAAAAATCCTACGGTCACTTGTTATTGAAAATGGCGTTATCGAAGCAGTTAACGAATTTGGATACCCGGGTGCGCTCGTCAACCCTGAAAATAGAACTAATACAGTTTGAAAAATACAAAGTTAAAACTACAAAACAGTTCTATACGACCGGTTCTAACATATGGTTTAGAGACCTGGACCCTAAATAAAATGCAATAAAAACATTTTACGATGTTTCGAAAGAAAAGTACTAAGGAAAATATATGGAGCAGAGAAAGACAATGGAGTGTGGAGAAGACGATGAAACTTCGATCTTTATAGAATATACCTAAAAGGAACTGTTATAGAATCTATAATATACCGTAAAATACGCTAAGATACGACATCTGAGAAGGGCAGGGCATACAAAGCGGATGGAACAAACTAACCCACTTATAAAAACGTTCGTTGGTAGTCCCATTATTCCGAGAAAATGAGGAAGGTCCAGAACAAGGTTTTCTGATAACATTGATGAAGATTTGATAAATATGGGAATACATCCTTGGCGGAAGGAGGCAATCGATTGGGTTTGGACGACTGGAGAAAAAATATTGCGGAGGCTAGGACCCAAACAGGATTGTAAATGTAAAGCGAGAATGGTGATGATGTCTATCTCGTTGTAACTATTTTTTGTTTACCTAATTCAATCACATATTATAAATCGACACTCCCATCGAACAAGGTTGTAACTCAAGTTAGAACTATTTTCAGATTTCAACACAGGCGAATTCAGGAAAAAATGGCGCACACGTCAATATAAACGACATAGTTCAATTCTCAATAGTTTGGTTAATACTCCATTGAAAATAGTTATTTTCCTAACGAGTGCAGAAAGTCATACTTTCATCCGGTTGGATTGTGCCCGAAGAAGATGATCTTTTCTTTTCAATATTAGTTTATAGGTATATCGGACTTTCTCCAAATACTTTTATTAAAAAAAAAACAAATCAGCTTTAAAGGCGCGCGGCGTACAGAGAGTCAACGTAATAACTTATTAGTGTACAGTGTGTTAAGTCGCAAAAATTGTGAGACTTAACACACTGAGTCTTCCTGTTTCTAAATAGTGTAAAAAGTGATGTCTAAGTTCGGTACTTAACACGCTTTACACAGTTAGTATTTATTGTTTTTCATTCATTGTAAAATGAATATCTCAGTTTAGGAATGGAGTTAGACTTGACAAATTATACACACATGTAGATATCAAGTTCTAACATACAGATAGTGCATTTGCCAATTTAGACCATTTTTGGACTTAACTCACTTTACGCACAGAGCACAGATTTTTTCAAATAGTCCAACAACTTAGTTCTATTACACAAAAATATAATAAATTAATTATAAATAAACACTACTTCCCTCTGGATCAACACTAACGAATTCTTAAAATAATACACTACTGCACTGAACAAATATCGATACAGATAACAGAACAGATAAGAAAATCGTGCTTTTATACTTAGAAATCTAGCGCAGGTTTGTCAAAATGGCAGTGACTATTTCTCTATGTTGCCTAATCAGTTATTAGTTATAATATGTTCCATTTCTTGTTAGAGATACAAAATTTTAGTAGTTCCAATGTGACACAAAATCTAGGCATAGGGTAAAAAAAGTTTATTTGAAGAAAGTGTATTTTTTTGTTTTTCTTAATGGCGGTACAGGCTCGTTTTTTACCGCCATTATTTACTATATTACGAATATGTGCGCCAAATATCTCGACAATATATTCATAATTAAAGCCGCACCGCAATCTTGGAACGCGTTTTTCGTTTTTGAACAAAAATATTGAACCAAATGACATTTAATTTCTAATCATAAACCAACTTTTCTTCTTTTTCTTCTCCTTTTTGTGTAGACATTACGCTGTCTGTTTTTTTCAATGTGACTCCAATAAGTTGTGTCATTCCATTGTTTCGTGGTTCCATCGCTGTTAGCTTATCAATCTGTACTTACCCCAAGAAATTGAACACTGATGTATTTGTAAGTAATTATAACAACTCTTCTTGAAAAAAAAATATATAACTTGAAAGTATTACCCATATTATGCAACGAGCATTTAATGACAATTAAATGTAAGTGGTATACATGATTTTTCTGTCATTCACAACAAAGAAATATATTCAAATTTATGACTCTTTGTAAATTCTGCTTTCAATTCTTTTCCGATGTTTTTATTTCTCCATATTGTTTCATTCAGGTAACCTGCGGCTCTGTGTGCTTTATTCACTTGATCTTTCACTTCTGCTTTGAGTTTTCTCTAGCTATACGTACAGTATGATGAATAGATATTAAACTTCATCACTTGCTCTATTATCAGGCTCTCCAGCTCTAATTTACATCTTATTGGATTTGCTGTTACATATAACCATGCATTTTGAACCGTCGCATCAGGTTGAACCATGAGGTCAACCATAAAACAACTCAACATATATAATAACTCAGTGGCGCACTCAGAATTTTCCTTTAGGGGGGGGGTTGGCTTGGGCGGGGTTCGGATAAATAATCCCTGACAAAAAATCCCCACAAATTATCCCTGGAAAAAAATCCCCAGACAAATAATCCCCGGGCAAAAAATCCCCACAAAAAATCCGAGACAAATAATCCCCACAAATTTTTTTGACAAAATGTCTCCACAAAATATTCCCATTAAATATTTGCTACCGCATGGTTTTCTAAAGCGCTGGTTTCCTCGAAAGCGGTGCCGACAACCTGCGATCGTAACACTACGAGCCTGGGTTTCCTCGAAAGCGGCACCGACAAACAGCGACCGTAGCACTGCGATGAATTACGTCAGATTACGGTGATAAATTCAATGTTCTTCACTGGGGCAATGGAATGTGCAAGCTCAGCAAGCGGTGGCTTCCAACGCTTCCTTGGAAACCAACGCTATTATTTTGCATGGTACAGTTTTTTATGATGTCATTCATCGTAGTGTTTCTATCGCAGGTTGTCGGCACCGCTTTCGAGGAAACCAGCGCTTTTTCCGTGTCCCGTGAGTTTCCCGTAGCCCGTGAACGCAATCGACTCAAATGTTTTTCAGCCTCAGTGCATGAGAGTTATAGCAATGGCCATGAAACCGCTTTTCGGCACGAAAATAATGATTAGTAATTAAGATTAGGCATGAATTATTGTAATTTCGATTACCAAATTTCGAATTCCAATTACATGCCGAAAACTTCAAATTTTACATGACAAACGAGTTTTTTTTTTAAATCGTGGAAGATATGGGAAATCAGCTAAGGCTGTGGGAAGCATGTTGTAATTATTAGCTTAAATCTTTTGCTCACTTTCCCTTGAATACAGTTGAGTCCGCGAATCTTTACCCGTGAGTCATCATTTAAAGCATACGAAATAAGTCGATAATAAGTCGGAAATTGAAATTTACTAAACACAACAGCAAGTGACAGTAAGTGACTTGCTGTGGCGTTTAGTAAATTTCAATTTCCAACTTATCATCGACTTATTTCGTATGCTTTAAATGATGACGCACGGGTAAAGATTCCCGGACTCAACTGTAACTAAGTTCAAAACATTGCCATTATCTGTGTGCATCCATGAAAAAATTTTGCGCTATTAAGAATGTTTAGCTTTGTTATGAAAACGAAGAACACAGGTTTTTGACGTAGCTCTGGAAAGCTTTTGAAGCAGGTTTCTGAAATTTTGCTTGCAGTGAATTGAAACTGATGACTAAATATTTTTCGTTATGTATTACTAAAAAGATTAGTACCATACGCCAAAGAAATAGTTGATGACTACCAGTGTGATTTCAGGCCCGGAAGATCGATTGTTGATCAAATACTTACTATTAGACAAATGCTTGAAAGGATTGGGAGTATAATCAAGACGTACATCTGATCTTTATAGATTTCAAACAGGCTTATGATTCAATTAATCATCCTACACTATGGAATACAATGGTCGAGCGGGGCGTACCCAAGAAACTAACTGCGGTAACGCAAATGTGTGTGTAACTTCTTTGCACAAGTTAGAAGAGGTGGGGAAATATCAAATGCTTTCTGCGTAAATTCTGGACTGAGACAGGGAGATTCGTTGTCCCCATTGTTGTTTAACCTGGCTTTAGAATATGCCATGCGAAAAATTTATCCAAAAATCAAACCAGACATAGCTGCTCGGGGAGAGACCAGATGGGAGAAAGTCTGTAGGACGGCTTAGGAAAAGATGGAAAGATGCAGTCAGAGAAGTTCTGGAGAAAATGGGAGCGAAACAATGGGAAATAGTGGCACAGGACCGACACAGTGGCACAGGACCGATTGCATTACAATCAAAATTATCGTTCTCAGGATCAGCAGTTCTCATCACGAATAGGCAATGTTTTGCACATAGTTATTCAAAGCCAACTGAGTAAAAGATTTTAGTGAATAATTACAACATGATTCCCACAGCCTTAGAGTATTCCCCGTATCTTCCACGATTTTTGAAAAAACTCACACTGGTTTGTCATGTAAAATTTGAAGTTTTCGGCATGGAATTGAAATTCGAAATTTGGTAATCGAAATTACAATTCATGCTTAATCTTAATTGCTAATCATTATTTTCGTGCCGAAAAGCGGTTTCATGGTGATTGCTATAATAGCTCTCGCGCACTGAGGCTGAAAAACATTTGAGTCGATTGCATTCACGGGAAAATTTTTAGAGAACTATTCGTCAGCAAATATTTCTTAGGGATTTTTTTGTGGGGATATTTTGTCCAAAAAAAATTGGTGGGGATTATTTGTCCCGGGATTTTTTGTCTGGGGATTTTTTGTCCAGGGATAATTTGTGAAGATTTTTTGTCCAGGATTATTTGTCCGGGGATTATTTGTCCTAGCTTCGCTTGGGCACCGAATTTTTTTTGTATTGTTTCTGAATGACAAGTTACGTTTTCCTACTATTCTTTATATTTTTTTATATGCTCTGGGAGGGGTTTTAACCCCCAAAACCCCCCTGGGTGCGCCACTGTAATAACTCATAAATATTATGTATATTCTCTAGTAGATATTTTGTGTTTACTTAATTAGATATCACATTAATTGCAAGTGTAAACCTTGCTAGAGACGCCAAACTAATTGTGTTGATTGTTTTCAAATCGGTACGCATGTTTTCAGACGATCTTTACGCCACGTTTCCAAAATCCCCATTGACTTTGCAAATTCATGACTAACGTTCAAAAACTACAAATACGAATTAAAAATATCACCAAATCGTTTATAATTGCGTGTTGGAAGATAAAAAGACTTGTACATAGTATGTTTATTGTCAATACTAAGTGGAAATGTTGATACCGGATATAATTTTTATTATTTAAATGTTCTAAATGATTTAATGATGACGATTTACACGTTTCTGTTACTTTAAAAAGTTTGAAGTAAGATATATGTGAACTCGTAAATAAAATGTTTGTATATAGTCCAATGAAGCTTAAAATGGGACAAAACCTCGCAATTTTTACAGAATTTACCGATTTGCTTGAAAATTTGAGAATAAGTAGTGGATAGTCCATGGATCAAAATCTATATAAGGCCGAAAGGCGCTTTTACCATGGGAGTGGTTGCCACCCCATCTCGGGGGTGGAATTTTTTAATTTTATGTTGACCGCAAAAATTTGTAAAAACAATCATTCTAAGCAAAAAATTAATAGTTTTCGATTTATTCGCTATCGAATTTGTTAGTTTTATATCGAAAAAGCAATGTTTTTAATCAATTTTCTGCTAATAACTCAAAAAGTTATCGTTTTATCAAAACAACTTGGCTTAACAAAAATGTACCTTTTGAAAAAATAAACAAAACTCTTTTTTTATTTTTCTTTAAGACGAATAGTAATCGAGCTAAATATACTTCATTATATGTTAGCTCTTCTTCGTCAAATGCTAAATATTGTAGTTTCAAAGTCAAAAAACGGAAAAACTATGCATTTTTCGAGGATAACTGATTCAAACTAATTGAAAATATTTAAAAGTATCTATCTCCAGAAATAAAAAAAATAGTTTCTAGCTCAAAAATTAAGTGACTTACCTATAATAAAAAAAGATGCCAGTCCCTATTTTTTTCAGCGAAAAAGTGATCGGAAACTTTCTCATACTTACCACCCTAATTAAAATTAGTCATTGACCTTATTTGGTCTTCTTTATTTATGTATTATTAATAGTTTCTAGAGGTTTGATCGTCTTAGAACGATTAGTTTAAAAAAATAGAGTTAAAAGCGAATAACGAATTTTTGTAGTATGGTAAAAAATGCCTTTTTTTTCAGAATAGAAAGATTAGCATCGGAAATACGAAAAATTATTTAAATATAAAATTGTAGCTTATTAATGCCTGGTTGCACCAACAGATCTTAAGCTCCAGCTTAGCTAAGCTCTACTTATAGATAGGGCCTCCTTGAGTATCACTAATGCTGAACCAAAATTTTAGATTTTTACCTTATTATCAATTATATCTATTATTATATTATGGTATTCTTATTGTAATATTTTATAATTATATTATAATAATTCTTATGATATTCTCGACTTAAGCTTAAGATCTGTTGGTACAACCGGGCATAAATTCCCAAGAATTTGATTTGCAAAAATTTTTTCTATGGCAAAAATTGAGTGAGCTATTCACAATTAAAACTTATAATAACATGAAAAAACCACCTTTACCAACCCTTTTAAAGACACCTTTTTTGCGACTGTGGATTTCAAAAGGATTTAATATTAATAGCCTCATAGCTCTTGAAAAAGCCTATAAAATTCTTTTTAAAAAACTTTTTAGGATAAGAAATAAAAAAGTTACGGTTAAAAAATTAATATATTTTTTTTTGAAAAAAAAAGGAGCAATCCAATTGAAAGCATAATAATATAAGTTAGCGGTGTTTTTAGTCATTGGCCTTATTGATACTTCTTTATTTATGTATTATTAATAGATTCCAGAAGTTTGACTGGCTGAGAATGATTAGTTTTTAAAAAACTGGAGTTAAAAGCGAATAACGAATAACGAATCTTTGTAGTTTGGTAAAAAATGCCATTTTCTTCAGAATAGAAAGATTAGCATCAGAGATACGAAAAAATGTTTAAATATGAAATTGTAGGTTATCTAATTCCCAAGAACTTGGTTAAAAAAATTCTACGGCAAAAATTGAGTGAATCGTAAATGAGTATAATATCGAAAAACATTGATTTTTTCGATATAAAACTAACACTTTCGATAGTGGGTAACTCGAAAACTATTAATTTTATTAAAAAAATGTATAGACCATCTTAAAATGAATGTTTTTATCAACTTATAATCAAGACCAAAATATAATAAAAAAATTCCTCCCCCGAGATGGGGGAGGAACCACCCCCATGGTAAAAGCGCCTTTCGGAATCATATAGATTTTGATCCTTGGACTATCCACTACTTATTCTCAAATTTTCAAGCAAATCGATGCATTCTGTAAAAATTGCGAGGTGAAAAGCTTCGGTTCCTGGACTAATAATAAAAATAAAATGAAAACAACAAGCTTTACTTGGCGGCTTTTTAGAGGGAATAATCTTCGTCTTTTCTCTTCTTCTTTTTATGTAGACTTAACTCTGTTTTTCAATATGCCTCTAGTTAGTTATGGTTCAATCGTTCTCGAGCCTTCCTTCTGATCGTCTTCCTATCGGGGAACCGTCTCTCACCGTTCTTACCTTACTATTTATTTATATTTTCTGTGAAAAACAGAAATCAAAGGCTTTCATATCGCACCCTCAGTGCAAGACTGCAGTAAGTCAAAATAAGTAAGTTTCGAGATAAAGACGATTTTGTTTATTTTCGTGCTAATATCGGTGAAATAAGACACAAGTTTTAAGAAAAATTAACATTTGATTATGATTTTGCATGCTTTTCAGCCTATATTACATTAACCAAAAATAGAAATTTAAATAAGACAATATTAATGCAAAAAAATTAGGAATTTCAAAGTTACAACACTTTTGCACGGAAAAAATTGTTAATCACTACACATTGAGTATTAGAATTTCAAAGTTACAACAGTTTTGCACGGAGAAAATTGTAAAAAGTGTAGACACATTTACTTTTACAGTAAAACCTGTGTTACCGGCCACCTGCCAACATCGGCCACCTGTACTAACGGCCAGTTTAAAAATTCCCCAAACCAATTATGTATATCTAGACTCCAAAAACTGGCAATACCGGCCACCTTTCTATATCGGCCAATAGTTCTTTCATTTTTAGTGGCCGTTGCTGACAGGTTTTACCTTAGTTGTTGTCCTCTTCTCGTACATCATCTTGTGCCAAAATATTTTTATAAAAACTATGGTGGGCTTCTGGTATCATACCCGAATAGCATAAGTATACCAAATCTTTCTTTTTGGCCATTTGAATTTTTGGCTGTTCTTTGGCAAGTTTTCTGAGAATAGATATTTTTGACCTCTCAGTATTGTGGGTACACAAGTTTTAAGATAACTGTTTTTCCTTTCATGAGAAAAAATACTTTTGGGTCGTAAATAATTAGTCTTAGTTTATGT
Organism: Diabrotica virgifera virgifera; assembly: GCF_917563875.1. Classification (NCBI taxonomy): domain Eukaryota; kingdom Metazoa; phylum Arthropoda; class Insecta; order Coleoptera; family Chrysomelidae; genus Diabrotica; species Diabrotica virgifera. The sequence continues at coordinate 254,524,273 of NC_065443.1, forward strand.
TGTTTTAATCCAATCTAACAAATAAATGGTCAAAGGACATCGCACACATCTTATGGAAAATAAATATAATATCACACAAAGGACATAAAATTTACATGAATAGATTGGTCTCGAAAATCTTTGTTTATTGTCTCAGCCGTTAATGGATTACGTAGACGCGCTGTATATTAAAATTAAACACCACAGATATTATAGATATTAAAATAACAAATATCTTACTTTTTTCATTGCTTGTTATCGAATCCGTTGCAATGTTCTGTGCAAAACTGTTGTAACTATGTTACATTAGAGTTACAACAGTTTTGCACGGAACTTATGTTCAAAAACGCAAAATAGTTAAACTGTTGTTGTTGTAATCTTTAGCCCATTAAGCATTTGAAAGTTACTAAAGTTTTACAGGGGATAGATATGCATGTTTACAATCGAGTTCCATTATTACTTCATTTTCATAAAATTTTGAGTTACTGCAGTCTGGCACTGAGGGTGCGATATATTATCAACTTTTGCCGTAACGCAACAGTGTTTTAACCAGGTATTTTGTCTTGTGTGGGGAAATTAACATGTTAAATTTTCTGGCGGTTATATTGGTACAGAATATGTTGTAAATTATCTTCACTTTGAGAGATTAGTATTGCATTGTTTGCATAGCCGGTTATTTTTCTTCTATTTGTTATCCATTTTTTTATTTATAGAGAGAGAGAGAGAGAGGGACAATATTTAAGAAAAATATTCAAATTTTAAAAAATTTGTTATTTCATTATTTCGAAACTTTCTCTTTCATACACCGACTATAATACATTTTTAAGTTTTAAATGCCCTTTCAAACACAGCCGTTTGAAACAAATGTTGGGCTGCGACAGGGGGATGCGCTGGCGTGTCTCCTCTTCAACCTAGCTCTGGAAAAGGCGGTCAGAGATGCACGAATAGACAACAGAGGAAATATTTTTAATAAATCATCCCAACTTTTGGCATATGCAGATGACGTGGACCTAGTTGCCCGCACAACACGCAAACTAGAAGAAATGTATACCACCTTCTTAAATACCTCAAAAAATATGGGCCTGAAAGTAAACGAGGAGAAAACTAAGATGTTGGCATCAACACCCAACAATAGAGCCAGAAACATCGGTCACCAATTTACTGTTGATAACTCTACCTTTGAAGGGGTGGACAAATTCACATACTTAGGCTCCCTGATCGCCAAGGAGAAGGTCATGACGGAAGAAATCAAGCGAAGGATAATCCTAGCGAACAAATGCTATTTTGGACTGAATAGACATATGGAAAGCAGAAACTTAAGCCAAAAAACAAAAATAACCATATACGAAACCCTTATACAACCAGTGTTGACATATGGATCGGAGACATGGACCATCTCCAAGACAGATGAAAACCTTCTGCTTATAGTTGAACGAACGATCCTGAGAGGAATATTCGGTGGCATCTGTGAAAATGGTATTTGGAGGAGGAGGTACAACTACGAGGTATACCACAGATATAAACATATATTTGGTGGTAAAGACGTAGTATCTCTTATAAAAATAGGAAGACTAACATGGGCAGGACATCTAGCAAGATCACAGCAAAACAACCCTCCTAGAAGAATCCTTATATCACAACCTGTGGGAAGTAGAAATAACGGTAGGCCAAAACTTAGATGGAAGGATGGCGTAGATGAGGATGGGAGAAAAATAGGCGCAGAAAACTGGCAACGGTTGGCAATGGATAGGACTGACTGGCGTAATAGATTTGGGAAGGTCGAGGCTCTTTCATAGGGCTGTAGCACCATTGATGACGAATAATTTATATAGTATCATAAGATCTTCTTTTAGAGTTTTTATTTTATTGTTTACTATATATCCTACATACATTAAAATTTTACAATATAGGCCTGGATCGCGCGTACCAAAAAGAAGTTGATTAATAGCAAGCTGAACATTTGTTAATAGCTTAACGGTGTCTATTCGGACAAACTTTGATATATCGGAACACTGGAACAGGGGAAGTTTTAATTGTGGAACGCGATTTTATTTGTGGAACGTGTCATCTTGACATGTTTATGATTGTGAAAACTAGCAGGTTGTTTTTAAGTTTATTTAATAGCAAACTTTATATAATATATAAAAAAAATTGTCCGACAAATATATTGGGCGTTTTAATAAGTCCGACACATGGAACATCTCAAATGACAGGAATTATGTTGGTGATAAATTGCAATCTGATTTTTGCATGAGACTTTAATGGAAGGGTAACAAATCAATTGGAAGTTCTGTCCGACAAAATACATGGGACGTTTTCGTAGTCTGACGTTCGAAACCTGTAACCTGTTCCACAATTAAAACTTCCCCTGTTCCAGTGTTCCGATATATCAAAGTTTGTCCGATTAGATACCGTTAAGGTATTGTTTGCGTTTGCGTTTAATGTCCTCTCTCAAAGATGCTTAGATATGAACCTGGATATTTATTCTTGTTTCATCGATTTCGAAAAAGCGTTCGACAGGGTCCGATATGAAAAACTAATAGAATTATTGAAAAACAGAGATATAGACAGACGAGATTTACGAATTATCATAAATCTGTATTGGAATCAAAAGGCCAATATAAAGATAGAACAACAAGAATCCGAGAATATTGATATAAAGAGAGGGGTAAGACAGGGTTGTGTTCTGTCACCGCTACTGTTTAATCTATACAGTGAAGCCATATTTCAGAAAGCGATAGCGGAGCTAAGTGATGGAATCTCTATAAACGGAAGAATAGTAAATAACATAAGATTCGCTGATGACACCGTTATAATGGCAGACACCCTGGAATCGCTACAAGAATTGCTAAATAGAATTAACGATTATTGCATTCGATACGGACTAAAAATAAACAAGAAAAAAACTAAATTTATGATCGTCTCAGAAACAGAACATTGGAATGAAAGGTTAATGATAGAGTAAACCCAAATAGAAAAAGTAAAGACATACAAATATCTGGGAACCTGGGTTGATGACAAAAATGACCAAAGCAAAGAAATTAAAGTCCGAATTGAAACTGCAAGGCAAGCATTTATAAAAATGAAGACACTGCTTACAAACAAAGACCTTCAGTTGCCTCTCAGATTGAGGGCTCTAAGATGCTACATATTTTCTATATTGCTATACGGAATGGAATCTTGGACATTGAAGAGACAACATATAAAAAGAATAGAAGCCTTCGAAATGTGGTGTTACAGAAGAATATTGAAAATTCAGTGGGTTCAAAGGATTACCAGTGTTGAAGTGCTACGACGTTTAAATAAGGAGTTAGAAATTATGAAGAGTATAAAAACTAGAAAACTGGAATATTTGGGTCACATTACCAGAGGAGAAAAATACGAGTTGCTGAGAATTATTATGCAAGGAAAGATCCAAGGAAGAAGAAGCATAGGAAAAAGAGGCATCTCCTGTCTGAGGAACCTTAGAGAATGGTTTAACTGTAGTTCATTACAACTGTTCAGAGCAGCAGCAAACAAAGTGACCATAGCCATTATGATATCCAACCTCCGATAGGAGGTTGGATATCATAATGGCTATGGTCACTTTGGCTAAAAAGAGACTCACTCCGTATTCGGAAGATATTCTAGGCGACTACCAATGCGGCTTTCAAAGTGGAAGGTCAACAATAAATCAAATATTTACCATCCGACAAATATTAGAAAAAAACTGGGAATTCAACCGAGATGTACACCAAATCTTCGTAGATTTCCAGCAAGCATATGACTCGATAAAAAGAAGCAGACTATGGCTAGCAATGCTAGAAATGGGAATACCAAGAAAATTAGTGCAGCTCACTCAAATGTGCGTGGCAGACTCATATGCACAGGTAAAGATAAGAAACAGAACATCGATGCCATTTAGTATAACATCAGGGCTTAGACAAGGAGACCCTTATCACCATTGCTATTCAATTTGGCTTTAGAATACGCAATAAGTAAAATATCGTCTGAGCTAACAGGGGGATTCGCAAATCGAGGATCAAAACTATTGTTGGCCTTTGCCGATGATCTAGATGCAGTTGCTCATCCTACAAGAGACGTAAGAGAGGTGTTTTTACAGCTCGAGGAGGAAACAGGTAACCTGGGCTTTCGAATAAATGAAGAGAAGACGAAATATATGCTGGTGACCAAAAATCAAAGACCAAGAGTTAGGCAGAACGTAACTATTAATGACCACAACTTTGAAGTAGTAAAAGAGTTTAAATATCTGGGAGCAGTAATCACAGAGGACAATCACATAGAAAAAGAGGTCTCAGCAAGAATAGCTGCGGGAAATAGAGCATTATACTCCCTATCATCATTATTAAGATCTAAGCTGCTGAAAAGACAATCTAAATTAAGACTGTACATGCCAATTATTCGCCCAGTTGTTACATATGGGAGTGAAACATGGACTCTACATCAGCGAGAAATAAATAAATTGCTGATATTTGAAAGGAAAGTCCTCAGAATGATATTTGGTCCTCAAAGAGATGAATTGACAGGAGAGTGGAGAAGGCGCCGCAATGCTGAATTTGTGACTCTATATGGTACTGAAAACATCGTCAGACATATAAAAGCTAATCGGATAAGATGGGCAGGTCATGTAGTAAGATCAGAGGAAGACAGAGTGCTAAAGACAGTGTTCTTCGAGAGACCAGACGGTAGAAGTTCAGTGGGCCGTCCCAGAAAAAGATGGAAGGATGATGTTGAAACCGATCTATCTAGGATTGGGGTACAACAATGGCAAATCGAAGCGCAAGATCGCAGACGATGGAGGGCCATAGTGGATGCGGCGAAGACTCACCCCGAGTTGTAAATCCAGTCAAGAAGAAGAAGAAGAAGAACCTCGGATAGGAGAGGGAACTTTAAGAAGAAGAAGAAGGCATTAACAAATTTCCAGCTTGCTATTAATCAACTTTTTTTGGTACGCGGGATCCAGGCCTATTATATCATTAGTACTATTCTAATGTAGTGTATCAACTCACAACTTGTTTACCGGTTTTATATTAATAATCAATTAATTTCAATTGTGAATTATGAACACGTCAAATACGTAAACATTATTGAAGGCTCGTTTTTCCTGATCATTTCGGGTAAATGTCTCAATTAATCAACCCATCAAGATGATCATTTGCATGGGACGGCAGCCTTCGTCAAACGTTCGTTTTTTATATAGATTTATTAGGTGTTAATTTTATAACGAGAAGTAAAATTAACTAAAATGACAATTTTTTTCTTCTGGAGTGTTATGTCATAATGGGCTTTTTTGAATAATTTTAAAAACGTTGAAAGACTAGTATTTTGATTAAAATGATTATAAAGTATAACATTGGTGGGAGCGGTAGAAGAAAAAAGATTTTAAGTAATTGCTAATGACAAGATCTACAGAATTTGATAAAGAAATGTATACGTCCGGACCCCCAGCATGATTTTTAAGAATAGAAGAGGAAAATGAGAAGCATAGACAAGAAGAGAAAAAGGTGAAGGGGATGCGTATAAAGTATTTTTTCTACAACCGTGTTAAAAATGCAATTTTTAGCACTCCATAGGAGCGTTAAAAATGCTACTTTAAAGTACTAGTGCTTTAAAAATTTTAAAGCACTGCAGTTAATAGTTATTTAACCAACAAGTGTATTAATAAGGGCGATTAACAATTGAGATATTTTAACGCATGAGCGGTGCGAGCGCGTTTGTTCGAGATTGTTAATCGTCATTTTAATTCACTAGTTCGTTACAAAACTTTTCCGTCGATCGTACTTTTCAGAAATAAAGATATATCCATCTTTTGATTTTTTAAATACACAGAATTTTAAACAATAAAATAAATAATGACATACAATGACAGATAGTACTAACAGCGGCTACTTGATTTTAAATTTTTTAGTGGGAATATAAATAGGTATATGTTTGGTTGCTAACACCACAGGTCACTGCCAATCACAGAGCGTTTAATTAATTTATGCAAGCAATGTATGTTGTGTTGCCTATAATGAAATCGTTCATTAATAGAAAATCATTCATTAATAGGGGTCATTAATCAATGCTTTTGAGGGTGTTAAAATTGATCATAAATGCACGGTCGACGGAAAAAGTGAATTGTCAAATTGTGAAACGTCAAAATATTTATATTTCATTTATTAACATTAATATGCAATTACTTTTAATGGGAAATAAGCCACAATTTTACCAAAAAAATGATTTTATTAACGTTTCGAAGCCCAAATCGGGTTTCGTTGTCAAAATACAAAATACTACTAAAATAAACAAAAATGTTGTTGCTGAGTTAAAAAATTCTTCTAATAATTTATTTAATCTGACTCATTTGGATTAGCAATTCAGACGTATATTATACATTTTAAAGTACAAGACTTTAAAATGATATCGCCAATATTTATGAGCTGCGTTCCTGGGACGACTTTACTAAAAGATAGTTCATTCGATGACATGAAATCAATCCCAACTCAAGAATATCCGTCACAAAAAAATCATAGCATGTGATCTGTCTTTAAAAAGACAACCAAATGCAACGATGATAGTAAAATTCTCGCGTTAGAGGTTCCATAGTAAATCACGAGGGAAAACCAGGAAAAAACCTCGTGATACTATCCCGACATCGTAAGTATTTGGTCTTACATTTAATTTACTTTCAAAAAATTATTACCAAATTCTGACTTTAATATGTTTAAATTATAAATAATATTAATAATACATAGATATACAATGAGTAATACTAAAATATAAAATTTGTATTAACTCGATATTTTATTGACTTATTAATCGTGGTATTTTCTTTCTACTGACTTCCTCTTTCAGTATGGGTAACCACATCTTACTGCATTCTACCGAGAAATTTGCGACACAATTGGTTTCATTTAGCATAATTAGAGCAGCTTCTTTGATTTTTCTCTTTTTACTATCTGATTCTTTCAGGACTATACTTGAATCTCTCCACTGAACTCTATGTTCATTATCCCATGCATGTTGACATATTTGAGATCTATCAAATTCTCTATTTTTAATATAAGACTGATGTTCACTTATTCTAGCATTTGGTTGTCTTTTTAAAGACAGATGCTAGGACTTTTTTGTGACGGATTATGATAGTCCAGGATTACTAGGGCTATCTTCTCCCGGTAAGGGTGGTTAACCCTTATCCGAGGGGTGGAATGATTAATAGTCGTTTCACTGTTGAAGTTGTTTTATTATACTCGCATGAGTACAAGCTGGTAGCAACCTACGTAACGTCGTCTCGCGGAGTGTAGATGACACTATCTTTTAATGTGAATAATCTTACATCTAATAAAATAGAATGACGAATGTGGAATGTGTAATGAGGATTCCCTTATTATGTTTTGGTTGTATAAATATATTTAAAAGTGCAAAGTCAGCGTCGACCCTGAAAAGTGTTTATAGTGGCTGTATGTATAATTACACCTCACGATCTAGGTCAACAATGTTTATGTAACGAAAGAAGGTTGGAATTGTTTATGATGACATTTAAATAACCGAAAGAAATTAGCGTAGATAAATAAAGGGTGTTTTTAAAAGGTATCTAATGAGTACAGATGAATTCTTGTACACCTTTCCCTCCTAAGAATTTTCTGACTACGGGCAGAAAATTTTGCAAGTAGTGCTACCAATCCATACTGTGTTGTAATCAATACAAAAAATTTCTTTTATATACAAACTTCCTAAAACTACGTAAATACATAAATAAAAATAAAAATGTTCGTTTAACAACATTGTTTCATCACACTTGTCACTCACTGTGTTTTCGGATTGTAAGCATATAATCTATTCTTATGTATTTCCTTGATTTTATTGTTTTCTATTCTGATTTTACAATTAACGTTATTTACTTCTGTTATTGTGAAAGGACCTACATAAAGACTATCAAACTTACCATTCTCTTCCCTTTTTACCAGGACTAGGTCTCCTATTTTAAAGTTTTGAGGTGTTGCTTTGAGCTTATTCTTTCCTTGCCGCTCTTTTTTGTGTTTTAAAAAGAAGGTTCTGGCTCTCTCGTGTGCGCTTTGTAGTTTGTATCGTAACTCATTGTAGTAGGCATCTATATTGTAACATGGTTGAATCTCCTGTGTAAGGTCTTCCGGTAGGTTAACCTTCCTGCCATATAGCAGTTCGAACGGTGTGTATCCATGATACGCGTTAGGGGTTGTATTGTAGCAGTATGTGAACATTCTGCAACACACATCCCAATTTTCTCTGTCTTCGTCTATGAATGCTCTTACGTACCCGTTCAACGTTCTGTGTAGTTTTTCGCAACTTCCAATGGACTGTGGGTGGTATGCCGTTGAAAAGTTGTGCTCTATTTTTAATAGCTTTGTTAATTCCTGCATTACTTCGTTCTTATACTCTGTGCCTTGGTCTGTTCTTATTTGCTTCATGAGTCCGTATGTTGGTATGAATGATCAAAGATTCCTCTTGCTATTGTCTCTGCTTCTTTATTGCACACTGGTATGCTGACCGCGTATTTTGTCAGTTCACACAACATTGTGATACAGTATCTATTACCTTCATTACTTCTAGTGAATGGACCTATTGTATCTATGTATACTATGTCCCATGGTTTGGAAGATGTGTCCGATATCACGAACTCTTCGACATGTGTTCTTTTCGGTTTGTTAATTTGACATTTGTGGCATTGTTTAACGTATTTTCTTACGTCTTTTTCCAAATTTTTCCATCGGAATCTTGCCTTTAGCTTCTTTATTAGTCTATTATTCCCTACGTGTCCTCCGAACATGGGGTGATTATGGTATTCTTCTATTAATCTGTGTTTTTCTTTGTCGTCTTTTATTGTTTGTGGTACTTCACATATGTATATTTCTATATTCTTCAATTTTTTATTTCCTTCTTTAATAAATTCATCAATTGTGCACAATTTAAAAATAATATCATTTACGTATATCTTTACTTTACGTACTGCATTCTCTACCGCCAGCTTATCAAGCTGTGCCAACGCTTGGTTTAAATCGAAATGATCCAATCCTGTGTATGCTTTTGCTGCATTTTATTTTGTTTTTGGCCCTAATGCTCAGTCTTGGTGAGATTAGTTCTGCTCCAAAGGACAAAATTGTTAGTCTATGCGCCTCTAAATTATTTAGTACCTTCCTTACTGTCTGTTTGGTGGCTTCTGGCTGTAGTGCGAGTTCACTTTCAGCCTTTGTTTGTCTTGCTTCTTTCTCCTTTTCTCTTGCTTGAGCTCTTGTTATAGCTAGTATATGGGTGTTGTCTATGTATAGGTTCTTTAGTTGATGCAATGTTATTCTTGAAAGGCTGTCTGCGTAGTTACTTTTCCCTGTTATATACTCTATTTCGAAGTCATATTCTTCTAGGTCTAATCTGATCCTCGTGAGTTTTGAGGTTGGTTCTTTCATTGCAAATAGGTGTGTCAAAGGTTTATGGTCTGTTTTTACTTTGAATGTTGGTGCTCCATATAGATAACATTTAAAATAATTAATTCCCCAATGAATCGCTAGTAATTCCTTAACGATTATAGGTTTATTACATTTTCCTTTACTAAAACTTCTTGATGCATATGCTATAGGTAGGTCTATTCCGTTGTAATCTTGACTTAGGATTGCTGACCAACTCTCATTGGATGCGTCTGTTGTTAGGATAAACTGTTTGTTGAAGTCAGGGTATTTTAAAATTGGTGGTTTCGTCAGAGATGCTTTAAGCTTTTTGAATGCTTTTTCACACTCCTCAGACCAAAAAAATTCTACTCCTTTCCTCGATAATCTGTTGAGTGGTCTGCATATTTCCGCAAAATTTTTAATAAAACGTCTATAATAGTTGCAAAATGCTACAAATCTCTTTGTTTCTTCCGCTGTCTTAGGTGTCGGATATTGTTCAATTGCTGCATACTTCGCTTTGTCGGGTGATACTACCTCTTGAGAAAGATCATGTCCTAAATATGTTACTTCCCTTCTAAAAAATTGACATTTTCCTGGGTTAAGTTTCAAATTGAATTTTCGACATGTCTCAAATGTCTTTTTCAGGTTGTCTAGGTGATGTTTTTCGGATATTCCAATTACTACGATATCGTCCATGTAAAGAAATGCTTTGTCTGGTGTTAATCCTGAAAATGCTATTGACATCATTCTTGAAAAGCTATTCGGGCTTACATTTAATCCAAAAGGTAATCTGGTAAATTGAAATGCTCCGTTTTCCGTGCTAAACGATGTGTATTTTCTCGATGACTTTTCTAATGGTATTTGATGAAAACCTGACATTAAGTCTATAACTGAAAACCATTTTGCTCTTCCTAGTTGATCTAATATCGAATCTATTCTTGGTAATGGGAATTTGTCTGTAACTATCTTCTTGTTCAATTGTCTAAAATCTATGCATAATCTCCATGCTTTTCCTCCATCTATAGCTTTTTTCGGTACCAGTACTACTGGGCTGTTGTACTCGGATGTAGATGGTTCTATGATTCCTTGGTCTCTTAGTTTTTGTACTTGTCGATTTAATTCCGCTGTTTGCGCATAAGGTGTCCTATAATTCTTGATATATACCGGAGTTTGGTCTTTAACTCTTAGTTTCTGTTCGTAGAAATTGTTACAGGTTAACATATCATGCCTTAGGGCGAATATGTCTGCATATTCTTCGCATAACGATACTAAGTTATCTCGTATATATTCTGGTATGTCTAATTTCAGTGATTCTCGTAATTCTTTTTTCCTATCCTTGCTGTCGTTGACTAGTCTATATATATTGAATAGTTTAATGTCCAACGTCCTGATTGTGCTTGCCTCTACATTTACTGTTTCGTATGTTGTGTTCAAAATTTTGATGTATGGATTATTACTTGAAATAATTGCTCTTGCTATGAATATTCCTGGTTGTATTTCTTGTTGCTCCACTATCCTGTCGTTCCTTAGCGTTTGAAAAATTTTGACTATTCTGTAAATTTCACATCGGGGTGGTATTATTATGGTGTCATTATCTATATTATCCAGAATTTTCGTACTAATGTAACAATCGTTGTCCTCTTTAATGTGCATTTTAAGGTTTGCGTAGTCCAGTATACATTGAAAGTTAGAAATAAAGTCTCTCCCAATGATTCCGTCTGTTGGAATTGGAAAGTTAGGTTCTACCAATTGAAAGATGTGTTCGAATCGAGTTCCTTTTACTTCTAGTGTTGCCTCAACTTCTCCCATTGTTTGCAACTCTCCTTTAGTGACTCCTTTTATTTTCGCCTTTGTGTTTTGGTTTCACCTGTTTCTTCATAAAATCTTGTGAACATTTTAGTATTGAAATATCAGCTCCTGTGTCTATGATAAAGGTGCTTGTGTTTTCAAGGATTCCTGTTTTCATTCGTACAAAGTTCGTTAGGTTCAGGTCGAAGTTGTAAATGTTATATTTTATTTCTGCCTGTGTGCTTCCAACTTCTTGTTCATTCAAAACCCCAACTGCTGGTTTTCTTGTTCTTCTTGACTGTCCTCCATCTCTAGTAACCTTACGTTCCTGTTACGTCCTCCTCTCTGGTTTCCTCTGTATGTTTGATTGTTAAATTGTCTGTATCCTCTATTCGAATAATTTCGTTGATTGTCCGTTGCTTCTCCTTCGTTCCGTTGTCCGAAGTTATTTCTTCTTCCTCTGTCATATTTGTTATGGTATCCTCTTCTGTATTGCTGCTGTCCTCTCCTATTCTCGTAGTTTGTCCTATAATTTAAGACTCCTCCTTGTGCATTTTCTTCAGTCGTATCGATCGATAAAAATTTAGATACTACTTCCTGCGGTGATGTAAAGCTACCTGCTTCCAGTATTAGCTTAGCTTTCTCTGCATTAACGTTTCGTTTCATTGTTGTTACTACTGTTTCCGTCGTATATTTCTTCGCTAACTCCAGTGGCATTCCTTCCGCTATGTATGCTATTTTTAATTGTTCTGCTAACTCTTCCACTTCAGATGCGTACACTGCTGCATCTCTATGCCCTTGCCTTTTCTTGGCTAATTTGGCTATTAAATTCTTCGGATTATCACCTCTTAGTTCTTTCTTCAGTGCTTCAGCTATCCGTGGAATCGTATCTTCCGTGGTTATTAAGTTCCTAGCCTTATTGGTAAGTCGTGTTTTTATTAGCGTTACAGCTGTGTCTTCATGACCTTCTGCCAATTTTCCAAGTAGTTCCAATGCGTCCAAAAATGGTTGTAATTTCCCTGCGCTTCCATCGAACTCGTTGGGCAATATCTTGCTTGCGATATTCAAAAATTCATTGATTGTCAGAGCCATGTTTAATATTGTTATATCTTGTTTTATGTCACCTTTTTCCTCTTTTATTTCGTCGTTAATTATTTCTTCTTCTACTTCCTCGTCGCTTTTTCCTTCTTCTACTTCCTCGTCGCTTTGTTCCTCTTGAACTTCCTCGTCGATTGGTTGATGTATTGAATTTGGAACCACTGTTCTTACATTTACTGCTTGAAATGAGCGTATAACTTTGTCTCTGATTTTTCCAAAATATTTGTTGCACGCTTCCCTCTGTTTGTCCGAAAGTGCTTCCCAGTTTTTCTTAGTTAAGTGCGTGAACTTGTTATAGGATTTAATTAGCTGTGTCGTTACTTCTTCCTGTATGTCCTTAGATTTCGGTACTTTTTTCTTTAAGACCCTTCTGCTCTGTCTTCCTACTTCTTGTGCAAGTTCCTCAACTATTTTGACAAAATCTTCCCAAGTAACTTTGTTGCTACTCATTTATACATAATTTTCTATCCTCAGTTCCTGCACTTCTTAGCGAAAATATAAATTCGATAGTCTTACGGTGTATATAGATATGTGGTATATAGATATATAGTAAAAAATAACGAGATAAAATAATACGTCAATATATGGTAAAAATATGTAAAAAAAAATTGCAATAATAATAAATAATAGTTCAAAAATAAATAACGTTATATTAACCCTTGTAAATAAGTAGTTAGAATAATAATGTAAATGTATTATGCATATAGCGTATATTTGTTATATATTTATATCGTATATTTATATTGATAGTGTATATTTACGATAGCAAATATTAAAATCATAAAAAAAATTGCAAAAATGTACCCTCTTAATAAATAATATATACCTCAAATAATAATGGTAATATGCCATGTGAATAACTTTAATATGTGTTAAAAAAAATTCCAATAATACCCATAAAGATAATTAAAAATAAATAGATAAAAATACTAGAAATATACCTTACATTACTGCTATACTATTCATTTGTTATGAAATATCGTGGAAATACCATAAGAACAAAATATAGACTCACCACTTTTAAACGTTTGTGTTCGTATCACCAAAAGTTCTCGATCCACGTTCCCTGGCATTGTCCATTGTCCCACGATGTTCCATCTCCATACCATTGTCCATTTAGCTCCATGTCAGGCCTGCTGTCTCCATCCTTTCTACATACCACACTGTATTCTAGGGTGGTCGAGGTACCAGAACATTGACGTTTTTCTCCATTTCTCGTTTACCAGTCCTGTGACGTATTTCCAGTCTTTCTTCCCTGGTCTTGGATCGCCATATGATAGTCCAGGATTACTAGGGCTATCTTCTCCCGGTAAGGGTGGTTAACCCTTATCCGAGGGGTGGAATGATTAATAGTCGTTTCACTGTTGAAGTTGTTTTATTATACTCGCATGAGTACAAGCTGGTAGCAACCTACGTAACGTCGTCTCGCGGAGTGTAGATAACACTATCTTTTAATGTGAATAATCTTACATCTAATAAAATAGAATGACGAATGTGGAATGTGTAATGAGGATTCCCTTATTATGTTTTGGTTGTATAAATATATTTAAAAGTGCAAAGTCAGCGTCGACCCTGAAAAGTGTTTATAGTGGCTGTATGTATAATTACACCTCACGATCTAGGTCAACAATGTTTATGTAACGAAAGAAGGTTGGAATTGTTTATGATGACATTTAAATAACCGAAAGAAATTAGCGTAGATAATTAAAGGGTGTTTTTAAAAGATATCTAATGAGTACAGATGAATTCTTGTACAGGATATTCTTGAGTTGTGATTGATTTTATGTAATCGAATGAACTATCTTTTAGTAAAGTCGTACCAGGAACGCAAATCATAAATATTGGCGATATGTATCATTTTAAAGTCTTCTACTTTAAAATGTATAATATACGTCTGAATTGCCAATATAAATGAGTCAGATTAAATAAATTATTAGAAGAATTTTTTTACTTAGCAACAACATTTTGTTTATTTTAGTATTTTGTATTTTGACAACGAAACCCGATTTGGGCTTCGAAACGTTAATAAAATCATTTTTTTGGTAAAATTATGGCTTATTTCCCATTATAAGTAATTGATTATAAAAATGCCACAAGAAAATAGCTTCAGAACAACATTAAACATTAATATTAATAGTACAACTTGCGCAATTTGAAAAAGGTGGTTTAAAAGATTTTTTAAAATTTAATTTAAACTGTATTATTGCATTTTTAACAGGTTTCTAGAAAAAAACTAACGTATTGACAGTACAGGCAGTTTTGATGTAATGTCAAAAAAATATAAAAATGGAATGTCAGTCAAGTTCAAGTAAAAGTTTTTGTAGGTATTGTCCTGCATTTGAGAATGAATAAATTATAATTGTTGATATATTAAGACGTTTGTAGAAAAAATATTGTATGATATATACCTACGTGTTAAAAAGTACATTTTTAAGGCACTCATGTGAATTGCAGAATTCGCTTCGCTCATTCTGCAAACTTTCACATGCGTGCCTTATAATTGTACTTTTAACACTTATATCATAAATAACTATTTTAATAGTGGGGCGCCATGGACAGGGCGCTATATAGGTATTTCAGCGCTCATTTAAGACGTTCAATTTTTTTATCTCCCACTCTACGTACTTTTTGAATCAACATTTTTATTCTCTTAATATTTTTACTTCAAAAAGGTATACTACATCCATCTCACTAAGCTCAACTGTTTTCGAGATAAACGCATATTAAGTCTGCGATACAACATAATTTTTGCTTATCATTGTAGTTAGACCCGAAAAATAAACTTGAAACCATAATAATTGTGCCGGTTCTCATATTTATGTCATTGCATCGCAAATTCCATTTGAAGAAATTTGAGATACATTTTTGTAAATTTTTATAATTTAAGTTATTTTTCGGGTGTAACTACAATGATATGCAAAAAATTATGTTGCCTGGCAGATTTAAAATGCGTTTATCTCGAAAACGGTTGAGTTTAGCGAGATGAATGTAGTATACCTTTCTTAAGTAAAAATATTAACAGAATAAAATTTTTCATTTAAAAAGTATGTAGAGTGGGTAATAAAAAAATTAAACCTATTAAATAAGCGCTGAAAAGCGTATGTGGCGCCCTTTGGATAATATATCATTTTTGGTAGCGAATTTAGATTTCTCGTCCCAAAAAATCCCCGCTTACCAAATTTTGTGTTATTATCCCATGTCTGTTAGGAAATATTCAAGAATAAATAAAATAAAAGTTTAACTTTGACACCCTGTATTTCGGTTATTATCAACTTTCGTACTAAGGTAAGTTAGTTTAAATCGACATATTTTAACCTCAGGAATCTAGGGTTAGGCTATGGCCCATTCTTTACCAAACACTCTGTATACAGTGTGTCGCATTTAAGATGAAGACACCCTTATATTTCGGCTATCAAAATAAATACAGATTTGAAATTTTGCAGTCATTCATTTTGATGCTTTACATTTTTTAAGATAGTCAACTGAAATTTAAATTTTAAACGTGGCCTACTGCGAATTCACAAACAAGACGAATTTTCAATATTTTGTTACGCGTTAGAGATATCGCAAAAAGTTATTCGGAAAATTGTTAGAAATATTATTCTAACCCCACATACCAAATTTCATGACAAAATCCGAATTTTTCGTTTTTTTCAGAATTGGTAGTCAGGATCCTAAAACATGCAATTGGCAGTCGCGAGAAGCAGCTCGGCACAACCAATGTCAAAGGCGCAAAAAAATCTAGAATAGGTACCTAGAGCCCGAAAATATTGGAAATGCTCGCCACCACGGCCAGGCAAGCGACAATATTATAGCGCTGTGCTTAGCGTAAAGAGTCAGACAAATGCGAATTCTGTTCAGCTACTTTAAAAGCGCCTGCCCTAGGGTAGAGCCGTCGTAGTAGCGCTACGCTACGGGGAGCGTACAATAATTATTACAACTTCGGAGATGAATTAAAAAGTAGCTTTGTTTTATTTTAGATTTTTAGATACTTAGGTATTGTATCAAAATTTATAAATTACAGTTTTGAAATAAGTAATTTATATTAATAAATAATTTATTATTGTACATTTGAAGAGGTTAGGCGGCGCCTACCTTGCCTACCCTGACGGGCCGCCCATGTGGCTTCGTTATATCTGATTTTGGGGCACAACAGTCTTGATCCCCTTCTATAGGTAGCATGAAGTTAACGAGCGCAGAAAATTGCACCTGTATATGTTAGGCCAATTGTGAGATAAAATAATCTTATAATAAAATTGCCTGATATTAATAATAACGGCACCCAAAAAGTAAAAATGGTCTTAGATGGCGCCGCACGTCGCATCTGAAGCTATTAACACAAAACCTTGGGTGCAATTTTTAAGCTATGCATGCTGGCCTTCACTCAACGAAAAAGGTACGTAATATTCATAAAAATGTTAATTCAGACAACAAAAGCAATACTTAAAAATTTGTCCAATTCTTGGTTTTATTGGAACAACAAAGTGATGTTCATCAATTCATTATTTTCGTTAGTTGATCTAATATATTACGTTTATTGAATGGATAAACATCCATTTATTAATATATAATACTTTCATTATGTATACCATAATATCACTTTATTGATATTACGAAAACTGTTCACTGAGTCAACGAACACTATTCATTGAAACAACAACGTCGTTAATTGACCGACGAAGACTATTCGTTGTGTTAATAACAGTGTTATTTCTCTAACAGTGTTACGGTTATTCTTACAAGCAATTCTATTCATTCCTAAAATCAGTTTCGTTCATTCCTACTATGAACGTATTTTATATTAATAATTACTGAACGCATTAGCTCAATGTATGATATTAATTGATTAATAATAATTTTGCAGATCCCCCTTTTTTGTCCTAAACCTAATGGACTTTACACTGTGTGATTTCTCATATGATTTCACTTATAGAGTGCGCTGGAATAAGTGTTACCCCCCCCCCCTTATTAGCTTATTTATTTTTGGCACATAAGTAAGACGCTTGGACAGGTCGACTTTTAAAATAATCAAAGTATATTATAACATCAATGTTTCGAACTTACGCGATCCCTCTTCAGGTGACAGGCACAACTTTGATTTTTTAAATGGGAAAGTACATCATGTGACAGCTCATTTAAAATCGTTTGAAATAGTGATTCCAAAAATGTATAACACTTTAATCCTTTTTGAGAGCGCAGGTGCAAAATTTCGAGCGAATTATTTTTAAACGCATTCATTTTTTTTGGAATCCTGAGAAAACTAATAAGTATTTTGAAAAATGTAAACGCAGAATAAAAGATTACTATTACCGAGGGCCGAAAGTCCCTTGGAATAAACAAAAAGGTTTTTTTGAATGGTATATTTGAAATTAAAAATCATACCAACTTTTCTCTTTTTCACCCCTGTGACTTATTAAAATAATCATTATAGAAGTTCTCAGGGACTTCAGACCCTCGATAATACTGTAATATTTTATTTTGCGTTTAAATTTTTCAAAAATACTAATGAGTTTTCTCAGGATTCGAAAAAAATTAATACGATAATAGACACACGAAATCTTCCTTCCAGTACGGACTACACTTGGAAACGAAATGAAATTATTCGGCACTTCGGCAGAGGTAACAGCATTGTTTAACAAAGAATTATTTTTTAAACAATAGTAACACAGAGAAGCTCGGGGTATCACAATAAGGAAAAGCCGTTATATTTCAAATGGTCAAGCAAAACATTTATTGTTTCAACAACTGCGTTTATTGTTACCACGCGCGCATTGATTGTGGTTATTAAACGCAGTAGTAGATTGATTAATGCATTCGTTGTCATAACAATCAGTTTACATTTATGGAATAATCCAATATTACTCTATATTAACAACATTTATACCTTGTTTAATTAAATCTGTACGTTGTCACGATAAACCAAGGAAATTGCTTATCATCTACGAAATCAAGAAACTGTTTTGCTGTCAGAATTAATAATATTATTAAATATACGAAACTAACTTATTGGCTGAATAAATTGAGTATTATTGATTAATGTACTCTAGTTATTTTCACAATTATTATTCAATCATTGTGAAAATGATCAAATACATTGATCAATGTCTAAGGGCCGGTATTTCCAACCTCACTTAAGCCAAAGCTTACTTTAAGCCTTTGCTTAAGCTTAGATGCCTGTATTTCCACTTCAATTTGAGGCTTAAGCCTAGGCTTAAACCAAATAATTTTAAACTCGCGCGGGAGTTGGTTTAAGCCTTTGCTTAAAATTTGTTTTCTGTTTTTTGAGGTTATTTCTATAGATTATTAATTATAGAGTTGTTTTGAAAACCAACTTTTAAGTAATAACGTTATTATTGGATTATTAAATAATAATCTATTAGTTTATTAATCGTAATAACGATTATTAAAATTCTTACTACTTTTGGAAGGTGTAGGCACATGAAAATTGTTTATTTCTACAATGCTTGGTAGGTATATTTATTTTACAAAAATAAACTTACATTCCAATTTGACATTTTAAGGAATATATCCAATAAACAAAATTACAAAGACGGATCTATTGCTTATGCAAAATAACAATAAAAATATAACCAGAGAAAATATAGACAATAAACTAAAAACACATGTACCATGTACACAAAATTAAGTGAAGTAAAAATAACATTGATACCGATGACAAGATAAAATTAAACGTCAACAGTAGTGGTTTTTACCTCAGAACAGTTAGTTCTGGCATTTTGACATATTCAGAGGTACCAAACCAATTAACTTTACAGCTGAGCATCAGTTTAGTTAAGAGAATGATGGAAATACGGCACCCAGCTTAAGCTTCTCCTTAACTTTTGACACAGGCTTAGCTAAGCAAAAGCTTAAGTAGCTATTGAAATACCGGCCCTTAAAGTTCGTTGAAACAAAAAATTAAATTGTTGTTACAACGAAATACTATTCAATAATCACTGTTAATCAATATTACGAACTAAATTTTTTTGAGTGTTTGAATATCTGATAGGTGATATGAGTAGTAATTTGAAAAAAAAAATCAACTGACCTTTGCACCAATGAATCAACTGAAATCGCATGCAAGTTAACATTTTGTTTAGACTAATCGTAGCTGCATCATGTTCGGGTAAAGTTTCAATCATCTTTTCAGCATATTTTTTTATTGATAGATGCTAACAAATAATGCGTACCTACCTCCTGCGGGCCTAATGCTTAATAAGTCCTAGTGCTTAATTACTATGGCGGCCCGATAAGTACTTAGCCTCCAAAAGAATAACTAAAATTTTGGAAAATTGGTGATTTAGTTTTCAATATTTTCTCCTTTTACTCGATAGACTTGACCCAGCGACGCTCCAACTTCTTTAAACCGTCTGAAAAATATGTTTTCTCGAGGTCTGCAAAGTAGACTTCCATGGCGGCGACGAACTACTCATTCGACTTAAATTTCTGCCAGAAGAGTAACTTTTTCAAGTTTGAAAACAAAAAGAAGTCGTATAGGGCCAAATCTGGTGGATAAAGTAGATGGGAGAGTACTTCGTATCCCTAATCGACCAGTTTGGCCATAGCGACGGCGGAGTTGTGAGCCGGTACGCTTTCATAGTGGAAGAGCACATTTTTCTTCCCCAATTGGGACATTTTTCTGCAAGTCCCCGTCGAATCGACCGATAATGCGATATAGTAATGCCCAGTGACCGCTTTGTTCTTTTTCATTTAGCTGAAATAGATCACTCATTGTGAATCACAGAAAATGGTGGCCATCACCTTTCCGGCCGATACGACAGTCTTCGCCTTCTTCGGAGCACATTCGCGAGGTGACGTCCACTTTATCGCCTGTTCCTTGGTTTCTGGTGAGTATCGTTGGATCCAAGTTTCGTCGTCTGGTATGAAGCAACAAAGAAACTTTTTCAGATTACGCTTCAACACCCTCAAATATTGCTCTGAATTCAGTGGC
This sequence comes from Diabrotica virgifera virgifera, assembly GCF_917563875.1. Taxonomy (NCBI): domain Eukaryota; kingdom Metazoa; phylum Arthropoda; class Insecta; order Coleoptera; family Chrysomelidae; genus Diabrotica; species Diabrotica virgifera. Next base: position 254,544,490 of record NC_065443.1, read on the forward strand.
GTACTGATAGATCGGCGGGCCCTGGTTCCAGTTGTAATGCGGGCCCGCCCGCCCAATAAAAACATACAGTGTATATCAAAACTTTTTAATAAACATTAAATGTAAATTATCATATTTAAATATCATAAAATATATCATATATTTATAAAAACTCAAGCTAATTTATAGGCCATTTACTCACAGTTTTTTTGTAAATTTTAAACATCCACTCGGATTCAGGCATACACATTTGGCATACACATAGTTAACATGTCAAACAAAAAAAGTGATATGTACCTATTGTGCCGATGACTTTTGCCCTGGGAGTTTCACGCCTTCTCGGGGGTGAAAAACATACGTTCAAGATAAGTCCGGAAAATGGATAAACTGACTAAGTCTAAGCAACTTTAGTTCTATAGAGTTTTTTCACCAAGTCAATGCTTTTCGAGTTATTTGTGAGTGAATTTGTTCACTTTTCAACAAAAAAAAAACAAGTATTTTAGCGAAAAAATATTTCAAGTAAAAATATAGCTTATACAAAAGTGAAAAAAATGTTGTATACACGAGGTCTGTAGACCCAGGAGGGGCAGAGTAGTAGGTAATAAAAAGTAGGTTCTTATCCGTCAAATTCCAAATCGAATATTTCAACGTGAAATAACCAAAAAATTAAGCACTTTTCGGGAAAAACTTATCATAACTTTTTTAAAGTTTTTAAAAAGTTTTTTTTTATTTTTTTTTTTTAGTTTCGAGCATCAATATTAAGTATGCAACGCTCAAATTAAAGTTGGTCCCATTTTTTGGTAAAAAAATCGTAAATCTCACCCTTTATATAATTAATTACAATAATAATAATAATAATAATGTTTATTATTTACACTGTGCTCTGAACAATATCATAGAGCCTCAACAGAAAGGATGCGCTAAGGGTTCCATGGGTTGCAAAGAACAACTCTTTATCGACTCAGTCATTTCTAACCAGGCATATTCCAAAAAGAGGAATCTTTTTACTGCCTTCATTGATTACAAGAAGGCCTTTGATTCGGTGCAGAATGAATGGCTTATAGATATATTGAGAATATATAAAGTCGATGAAAATATAGTGACTTTTTTAGAGCATATAATGACAGAGTGGAAAACTAGAATTCACCTTCAAATACCTGGTGAAAATAACATCGAAACTGAAAATATCGAAATCAGCCGAGGCCTGTTTCAAGGAGATTCGTTGAGTCCTCTGTGGTTCTGTCTAGCTATGAACCCACTATCTCAGCTATTGAACTCCACAGCCGCAGGTTTTAGCATCAAAAATAACAACAATGTGGTGGCGAAACTTAATCATTTATTGTACATGGATGATTTGAAATTAATGGCTTCCACTCGAAACCAACTCGATGAGATGCTAAAAACTGTAGAAACTTTTTCTAATGATATTAGTATGCACTTCGGACTAGAGAAGTGCCGTATTTTAAATATAGTCAGAGGGAAAGTACAGCCCGGAGGATTCGATATGCAAAATGGCCAGAACATCGAGGCCATGGGTGAAAACAATATGTATAAATATCTTGGAGTAAAGCAAGCGCGGAAAATTGACCATAAACAAATGAAAACAGAGATAACTACTGAGTGTATACGAAGGGTAAAACAGCTGCTTCGCTCACACCTTAACAGTAGAAATTGGTTTAAGGTACTAAACACCTACGCATGTTCCGTGCTTCTCTACTCATTTGGCATTGTTAAGTGGACAAAAATGGAAATAGAAAATCTTCAGCGAAAAGTAAGAACGCACCTCACAAAGGCACAAAAACACCACCCCAAAAGTGCAGTAGAAAGAACGACATTACCACGGAATTTAGGAGGAAGAGGACTTATGGATATAGGTGAGCAATTAGACAAACAAATTGCTAACTTAAGAACTTATTTTCAGATGCAGGCTAAGACATCTACTCTACATCGCGCTATCTGCGCAGTAGATGACACAACCCCGATTAAACTGAGGGAACCAGAAATGCGCATAAACCACCTCACTAAAGACGAAAAAATGCGCACCTGGATGGGTAAACCTCTGCACGGGCGACATCCCAATGAGGTCAGCCAAGACTATATCGACAATACAGCGTCGAACTATTGGTTGACATCAGGAAAGATGTTCCCTGAAACGGAGGGTTCATTACTGGCTATTCAGGATCAGGTTATGCCAACCAGAAATTACCTGAAATATATCGTCAAAGACCCTCAGGTTCAAAACGATAGATGCCGATATGGATGTCAAGCCCAAGAAACCATCCAACATATTACATGGGGCTGCCAGGCATTTGCTGCAACTGAATACAAGGAACGGCATGACTCAGTTGGAAAGATCATTCATCAAGAGATAGCTATCAAACTGTAACTTCTCCAAACGGACCATCTCCCATATTATCAATACGTCCCTGAGAGTATGCTTGAGGATGGCAACTACAAGCTATACTGGGACCGCACTGTGCTCACAGACCAAACAGTGGCACATAATAGACCAGATCTCGTACTAGTTAATAAATTAACAAGAGAAATAACACTAATTGATGTGGCGATACCTAACAACAATAATCTACGTAGTAAATTTACTGAAAAGATCGCCAAGTACAGAGATCTGGAAATTCAAATACGGAGACAATGGAGAATGCAAAGTACCCAGACAATACCGATTATTATGTCTACTACTGGAGTCATTCCGAAGACCCTCCTCGAAAACATCAAAAAGCTGGGTCTGAATGAACATCTTTATAAGACCATGCAGAAAGCTGTACTACTAGCGACGGCCAGAAGTGTACGAAAATTTTTGGGAGATACACCTGCATACCAAGTCACCTAGGGCTCGATAACATGGAGAGAGTTCCACCAGAGCTCAATCCTTTTGATACCGTAAGTATCTGGGATGAGTAAATTTTCCCCTTAGAGGGAGTGTGAGCCGTATGGCTAAATCTGGATGTTTATTATAAGTTTATATAAGTTAATAAAAGTTTATTATTATAATATGTTTATTTAGGAAGAACAATAAAGATTTACAAAAAAAAAATAAAAAGCATAATGAGTACTACCTAAATAAACATAAATAACTCACTGAAGTTGAGCTACCCTGTATATATATTACTAATATACATACAAAATTAGCACCCCTTGTGCGTGAGACTTAAAAATATAATATACTAATTTACAAATATAAACAAACACAAAAATATTTAACAAATGTATAAATGTATATAGTTATATGGAAATTTATAAAAATACTAAAAACTCTAACATTAATCAAGAAAAAATAAAGATATAATTATTTTTATCTACGACTGATACATAATATATGTATTATACTTGTGGTGTTTGCAATATAATGCCATATAATAATCCCTTAGGGATTAATAATGCGGGATTAATAGCTACAAGAATAAAAAACCGCTAAACGCCGTAAAAATGAGTGGCGCATAAAATATTCCAGCTACAAAAGATCTGATATGAATATTACGTGGCGCGAAAATGGATTTTCATTTGATGCAAAACAAAATTCTAGTTTTATTTTAAAATATTTTTCCATAATATTTGCTAAATTTGAAGTAAACGCGCCACATAAGAGTAACTTTGATACAGTTTGAATTTTGAAACTCTTTTGTGGCGCGTTTACTTCAAATTTAGCAAATATTATGGAAAAATCTTTTAAAATAAAACTAGAATTTTGTTTTGCATCAAATGAAAATCCATTTTCGCGCCACGTAATATTCATATCAGATCTTTTGTAGCTGGAATATTTTATGCGCCACTCATTTTTACGGCGTTTAGCGGTTTTTTATTCTTGTATCAGGAGTTTTTCAAAGTTATTTATAAATTAAATGTATGAAGTTGAATGCAATGTTCCTCTATTACACGTCAAGCTTTATAAATGGTCAGCTTTGTTGCATTATCTCCCAAATGATCTAGTGTCCATCGAATGTACACTAGATTTTTTTTTATTCGAAATAGATTGAAAAAAAAAATTGAGATGGCCGGTAAATGAAGTCGGATTGCCCGTTGCCAGATCAAATTTAGCGTCGTAACCACTACAACTACATAAACCATTTCGAGAATAATCGTTAATTGGATTATACTTTTGTAGCTTAATAACTTCTAAACGGCTTAACCGATTTTGATCAGTAAACATGAGTTTGAAACGTATTGACCAGTAGTATCTGATGGATCTAAGGTCAGGTATGATAATTGAAGCTATTACAGGAATTATTGAGCTTGAGAAACCGTTTTTCCCACAGGAAATAGATTTTATCATACTTATGAAGCTTATAACCTAAAAAATTTAAATTTTCCGGGATATGAGGTATACACCATTAAACTCGTCTGGAGTCCTTCTATAAACGCCAAGTTATTGGCGCAATTCGTAGGTTGAAATGTTGAGTAATGGTCGAAAAATCAAAATTTTCAAAGTTTAGTTTTTCAGTTTTTCGGCTATACTGAGCTGTGTGTATGTCTGATCCTGACGGCTTAGACACCATTTGAAAGCTTAAGTCAACACTATTAATTTGATGTATTTGCGGTTCTCCTGGCTCTTCTTGATCCGAATATATATACCCCCAAACATATGCCGTTTTGTACCTACCAAGTCCTATAGCTGGCTTATGGGTGGTCAAAAGTCACAAACTACACCGGTTCTAAATCGGCCCTGACCCCGTCTTCAAACACAGAGGAAAAATATCAAATCGGTTTAACTTTCAAACACACATACATATACAGTATGTCCCTGTAAGTTGTATCCATATGGAAAACTTTTTTATTATTAATTTTACGAAAAAAAGTTATTCTTTATAAAAAGCTCTGCATGAGCCAAAACCTAAGATTTAACCATCAAATATCAAATTTTTTGAATATTATACGAGGTATGTCAAAAAGTTTGAATTTCACTCAAGAGTAAAGTAGCTTTATTTTTCGTAATATTGGAAATTGCTATTATGAAAAGTTGTTTGGAATTAAAAACTATATTCTAATATGCAATTACATCCTTCTAATTGTCTAATTGAATTTTTTTTAAATTATGGATAACTCATTATTTTTTCAGTTATTTTAATTCTGATAACTCTTTTATTATTAATTTTACGAAAAAAAGTGATTCTTAATAAAAAGTTCTGGATGGTCTAAAACTTAAAATACAACCATCTTATATCAAATTTTATCAATTTTATACGAAGTATGTCAAAAAAGATAAATTTAGATCAAAAGTAAAGTACCTTTATAGTTCAGAATTTTTCAATAAGAAGGATGTAAATACATACTGAAACATAGTTTTTAATTCTAAATAACTTTTCATAATAACAATTTTTGATATTGTGAAAAATAAACGTATTTTACTCTTGGGCGACATTCATATTTTTTGACATACCTCGTATAAAATTGATCAAATTTGACAAAAGATGGTTGTATTTTAGATTTTAGACCATGCATAACTTTTTATTAAGAATCACTTTTTTTCGTAAAATTAATAATAAAAGAGTTATCTGAATTAAAATAACTGAAATTAATGTTAGTTATCCATAATTTTCCAAAAAAAAATTTTTTTCAATTAGAAGGATGTAATTGCATACTATAATACAGTTTTTAATTCCAAACAACTTTTCATAATAGCAATTTTCAATATTGTGAAAAATAAAGCTACTTTACTCTTGAGTGAAATTCAAACTTTTTGACATACCTCGTATAATATTCAAAAAATTTGATATTTGATGGTTAAATCTTAGGTTTTGGACCATGCAGAGCTTTTTATAAAGAATAACTTTTTTTCGTAAAATTAATAATAAAAATGTTTTCCATATGGATACAACTTACAGGGACATACTGTATATCCACAAACATTTTTCCTTTTTTAAATAAAAATTAAGTCACATTTCTAAGCTCTATAACTTTTGAATGGTATAACCAATTTTCAAAATTAGACATGCGTTGGAAAGGCAATGATCAGTACTGTTAGAAGCCGCAAAGGTCGGACTTAAATTTTCGAAGTTTTTGGGAGTTTTGGGGACCAGAACGAAAAACAGACCCTAAATAGGAAGGGCCGTAAAATCGACACCCTTGGACCAAAATGGATGGTGGACATATGAATGGGTGAGTCTTTTTCTGAACTTGAAGATGGGAGTTGGCACAATTTTCAATTCAGTCAGATTTAGAAAATTGAAAATTTCGTGTATATAATAGTGTCGCGTGTAGGGGGGTGTATTTCTGCGCCACTGGCGAGAACTGCCGTTCTCTGGTAATTTTTTCGATATAAAACTAACAGCTTCGATAACCAATAAATCGAAAACTATTAATTTTATCAAAAAAATGTATAATGAACATTTTTTGCTTATAATTAATATTTTTACCAGCATTTGCGGTCAAAATATAATAAAAAATTTCCACCCTCAAGATGAGGTGGCAACCACCCCATGGTAAAAGCGTCTTTCGGCATCATATAGATTTTGATCCTTGGACTATCCACTACTTATTGTCAAATTTTCAAGCAAATCTATCCATTCTGTAAAAATTGCGAAGTGAAAACTTTCAGTTCCTGGACTAATTATACTTTTGGACCTCTATAACTTCTGAACGGTTTACCTGATGTTGATCACTAAACATGAATTTGAAACGTATTGACAAGTAGTATCTGACGCATCCAAGATCGAGTATGATAACTGAACGTATTACAGGAATTATTGAGCTTGAAAAACCGTTTTTCCCATAAGAAATAGATTTGATTACATTTATGAAGCCTATAACTTAAAAATTCGAATTTTCCCAGATATGAGGTATACACCGTTAGACGCGTCCTGAGTCCTTCTACAAACGCTCAGTTATTGGCGCAATTCGTAGGTTGAAATTTTGAGTAATTGTCGAAAAACCAAAATTTTCAAAGTTTAATTTTTCAGTTTTTTGGCTATGGTGAGCAGTGTGTATGTCTCAGCTTGATCGCTTAGGCGCCATTTGAAAGCTTAACTCAACCCTATTGATTTGGTGTATTTGCGGTTTTCCTGTCTTTCCTTGAACCTAAGATATATACGCCCAAAAAATATGCTATTTTGTATCTACCTAGTCCTCTAGCTGGCTTACGGGTAGTCAGAAGTCAAAAATTAGACCGGTTCTGAATCGGCCCTCACACCTTCTTGAAACACAGAAAAAAAATTCAGATCGGTGTAACTTTTCCACACACATACATACATACATACATACATACATATCCACAAACATTTTCCATTTTTTAAATAAAAATTGAGTCATATTTCTGAGCTCGATAACTTTTGAATGGTATAACCGATTTTCAAAATTAAACATGCGTTGGAAAGGTAATGATCTGTGCTATCAGAAGCCGTAAAGGTCAAGCTTAAATTTTTGAAATTTTTGGGAGTTTTGGGGACGAGAACGAAAAACAGGCCTTAAATGGGAAGGGCCGTAAAATCCACACCCTTGGACCAAAATGGAGAGGTAACATATGGATGGACGAGTCTTTTCCTAAACTTTAAGATGGGATTTGGCCCAATTTTCAATTCAGTCAGGTTTAGAAAATCGAAAATTTCGTGTATATATAGTGTCGCTTGTAGGGGTGTTGTGCGCCACTGGTGAGAACTGTCGTTCTCTGTGGATTAATCCCTCTGGCACAACAATCACAAAATTCACCACGGAAACAAAATAATCAACCTCAAAAAGTGTCACTGTCAAACGAATAGTATATTTGACAGTTTGTGTTGAGATGGACGAAAATGAAGAATCTTTTAAATTGTACACCACCAGAAATTGTAGAACTAGCTACAGCAACAGCATCTACCTTAATACCTGAAACATCGAAATCCATTTATAATAAAACGTACGCAACCTTCAACGAATGGCGTGTTCGAAACAACGCGAAATCATTTTCCGAAAATGTTCTGCTGGCCTATTTCGCTGAATTAAGTGCAAAATATAAACCGTCTTCATTATGGTCATTCTATTCAATGATTAAGGGCCGGTTGTTCGAACGCTAATCAAAACTGATCATTATCAAGTATTTAATTACAATTATATTTGATTAAGCGTACTTCTGACAGATGTCGCATTTTGAGGTTATGTTGACTGATTTATTTTATTATTTTGGTTTTAATTTAAAATAAAACATAATTAAACTCTTTCTGATGTTAATTTCTTGTTTTTACTTACAAATCAATAATAATAATAAGCAATTTTTAATAATTTAAGAGCTGCGGCTATATTTTATTTATGTTTTACCTACAATCAATAACTGATTAGTGTTTTACACGTATTTTTCATGTCGCGATTTGATTCCCATCAAGAAAATTGATTACAATAAATGATTGATTATAATCAACTTCTTGATTAGCGTTCGAACAACCGGCCCTTAATCTATGTTGAGAATAAACCATGACGTTGATCTGGAAAAATACGGCAAACTAAGAGCGTTTCTAAAGAGAAAATCGGAAGGATTTCAAGCAAAAAAGTCTTCCACTCTAACCCCAGAGCAAATTAGGAAATTTATTGACAAAGCTCCTGATGAAATTTATCTTTTACATAAGGTAAATATACATATTTAATTTGATTTATTCAAAAACTCATATGCTTATTTGCTTCAGGTAATATTGATCATTGGAATTATGGGTGCATGCCGCTCAAACGAACTTTATCAAATGAATATACAAGACGTGAAGGATCTCCAAACAGATTTATTAATAACAATCCCCAAGTCTAAAACCAAAATTGTACGAAAATTTACCATAAACAGTACGTTTTACAATATTGTGAAGAAATACATCGATCTCCGTCCGTCACATGTGAAAATAAATTCATTCTTTCTAAATTATCAAAAATCTAAATGTACAATACAACGTATAGGAAAGAACAAATTTGCAGATATTGGTAGGCAGATTGCCAAATATTTAAACTTGCCAAATCCTCAAAGTTATACCGGCCATTGTTATCGCAGATCATCTGCCACTCTGTATATTGATGGAGGAGGCGATTTAACTGGATTAAAGCGTCATGGGGGCTGGAAGTCAACACAGGTAGCTGAAGGATACATTGATCAGTCTATGAGAAACAAGGCAACTACAGCAGATACTATCGCTAAAGAGATAAACAGTAATGCACCATCTTCTTGTTCTACAGCAATCGAGATCCCAAATATTTGTATTAAAAACTCTACTAAAGTTAATGATTATTCTCAACCAATTCAGTTTATTAATTGTACTATTACTAATTTTAATGTTTTTAACAAATAAAGTTGTTCATTAAAAATCTTAAATTAATTAATTTGTCGTAGATAAAGTAGAGTATATTACTCGCAATAATGGCTCTCATTCCCTCGGAATGTTACTCCCTCGCCGCTAACGCGGCTCGGTTCGTAAATATTCCTCGGGAATAATAGCCATCATTATTGACTCGTGGTATAATCTACTATAATATAATTTGTGATATAAATGTGGCCATCAATAATTCAAGAAATGTTGCAGTTGATAATAAAAAACTATTTAGATACAATTTTTATTTTCGATACAATTTTTTATTTCTTATTTAAGTTTATTTATTACAATTATTGTCCATTAATAAGTTCTTCGCAGAATTTTGTTGATTTGTTCCCAATCCATTGTTTAATTTCATACAAGAATAAAAAACCGCTAAACGCCGTAAAAATGAGTGGAGCATAAAATATTTCAGCTACAAAAGATCTGATATGAATGTTACGTGGCTCGAAAATGGATTTTCATTTGATGCAAAACAAAATTTTAGTTTTATTTTAAAATATTTTTCCATAATATTTGCTAAATTTGAAGTAAACGCGCCACAAAAGAGTAACTTTGATACAGTTTGAATTTTGAAACTCTTTTATGGCGCGTTTACTTCAAATTTAGCAAATATTATGGAAAAATATTTTAAAATAAAACTAAAATTTTGTTTTGCATCAAATGAAAATCCATTTTTGCGCCACGTAACATTCATATCAGCTCTTTTGTAGCTAAAATATTTTATGCGCCACTCATTTTTACGGCGTTTAGCGGTTATTTATTCTTGTATCAGGAGTTTTTCAAAGTTATTTATAAATTAAATGTATGAAGTTGAATGCAATGTTCCTCTATTACACGTCAAGCTTTATAAATTGTCACCTTTGTTGCATTATCTCCCAAATGATCTAGTGTCTATCGAATGTACACTAGATTTTTTTCTATTCGAAATATATTGAAAAAAAAATATATTGAGATGGCCGGTAAATGAAGTCGGATTGCCCGTTGCCAGATCAAATTTAGCGTCGTAACCACTACAACTACATAAACCATTTGGTGAATAATCGTTAATTGGATTATACTATTGTATCTTAATAACTTCTAAACGGCTTAACCGATTTTGATCAGTAAACATGAGTTTGAAACGTATTAACCAGTAGTATCTGATGGATCTAAGGTCAAGTATGATAACTGAAGCTATAACAGGAATTATTGAGCTTTCGAAACCGTTTTTCCCACAGGAAATAGATTTTATCATATTTATGAAGCCTATAACCTAAAAGTTTGAATTTTCCCGGATATGAGGTATACATCGTTCGATTCGTCTTGAGTCCTTCTACAAACGCTAAGTTATTGGCGCAATTCGTACGTTGAAATGTTGAGTAATTGTCGAAAAACCAAAATTTTCAAAGTTTAGTTTTTCAGTTTTTCGGCTATACTGAGCCGTGTATATGTCTGATCCTGACGGCTTAGACACCATTTGAAAGCTTAAGTCAACACTAGTGATTTGATGTATTTGCGGTTCTCCTGCCTCTTCGTGATCCGAATATATATATATATATATATATATATATATATATATATATATATATATATATATATATATATATATATATATATATATATATAAAAAAGGTGTTATTTATCAGGTTATGCGGTCACAAAATGAAAACGATTCTATTTTCTTGAAAACTCTATATTTCGCCAATGGTTATTGGCTTCCTCAGGAGTACACTAAAATTTTAATTAAAAATAATAAATAATTGAAAAATACTTACAAATAAATCAAAAACTTACAGAGCGAAATCGTTAAGATAAATGCCAACACATTATAGGATTAAATTTTGAAGAACTATTAACTATTTTGTTAGATATTATCGTTTTAATTTTTATTTAGAGGTAAACTTGTGTAATTATTTTTTTTGACGTTATTATGAAGTTTTCAAAATATTGCAATAGATATTACTAAGTTTACTCGTGTCAGTTTTATAGTTAATAGAATTTCTACTTTGAATAATATGACACATCTCGAGAAACAGCCTATGTTTGTAATTTGTTAACGATTCTAATATTTTTACGTTTTCATAATCAAACTGGTGGCCTGTTTGTATAAAATGTTCGACAATATATATATTATATAAGAATTAATTTTATTAATAATAAATAAATTTAAATTATTTATTTATTATTATTTATTTATTTATATTTGTTTTTAATTTTAATTATATATTTTATTGTTAATAATAGAATTATATATAATTAAATATTTTAATAGAGAATATAATATTCTTATCCTACTAACTTAATAAATTTAATTAATATTTTATATATATATATATATATATATATATATATATATATATATATATATATATATATATATATATATATATATATATGGATTCCGACTTTAGGAAGCCAAAAACGCTATATCGCACCGGTCATACGAAGCCCGACACCTCCTTACGAAGCCCGGATTCGGGCTTCGTAATTCTTTAATGTTATTTCCCCAAAAAACGTACTTTACACCATCTCTCGATATTTTAACCAAGCTCAGAACATGTGAATACGCTTGGGCTTCATATATATTGGGACAAATTTTAGAAATGTACCATGGGTAGCTCTGAAATCATGATTAACAATACGAAGCCCGGGCTGCTTATGCCTGGAATTATTATCAAAACATACACTCGTAGTTCATGGTATCTACCACCAGTTTGCGCTGCGAAAAAAAGTATATACTCTGTAGAAGTTCAGCAGCGTTAGGAAGCCCACATTGAGCTACCGATTATAAGAAGCCCTGAAGTTTGGCAACGTTTTTGCGTATTCCTCAAAGTACTATTAGCTTGTAAACATTTTTATTATTACCTGGCAATGCACATTTTTCGTATTTTTGGGTCGTTCATCGTCATTAATCTTGTGTACTAAGACTCCCGAGAACAGATTATGGTAATTCTTAGCATTACCTGTACACAGTAAGATACCGACAGAAAAAAGATTTAAAAATTGAATCGCAAAAGAATTATTTATTTTAATTGATACAATTAATACAAATTAATACTTTGTATTACTAATTTACTATTTTAGTTTGTAATAAGCCACAAAATTTGCTACCAAATAGGAAATTAATATGACAAATTAAATTATTGTTTTTTTTTTATTTAAAAAAGGTTAATGCCTCGACAACTAATGGCCATTGGCATGGTAGGTACGGTAATTTTTAACAGTTAGGTACCTAGTGTAATGTGTAGTGTGTGTGTGTGTTGAGTAAGTGTCTTGCTACTTTGCAAAGTTGACGTCATTGTCTTTGCAAAGAGACGCTAACTGTATCCGAACGTCTGCGGTCCCTCCGGTGAGTACCGATCCCACAAGGACAGAAACTATTTTCATTTATTAATTTATAATAAATGAAACATTTCTGACCCTGGTGAGATTCGAACTCACAACCATTCGGATTTTTCGATCCAAAGGTAGGCGCTCTTACCACTCAGTCAAGGACGGGGTTAAAGTTATTATTATTAAATATTACTTTATAAAATTAAAAATAGTCATTCTTATGAATTATGCGTATTATTCTGATTCTGATACGATGAATACTTGTTTGATGGGTCTGAGCCACACAATTGAGGGTTAGGCCACTGTTTCATTCGTATTTTTAGTATTTGTCAAGGCAACAATACATTATGTAGTGCCATCTTGCCAAATATAGAGCTAGATTGTGTAGACCACTGTTGAACCATATATCCAATTTTTCTGCTTTTATTGATGTATTAATCTAAAAATGCTCAATTTGTGGACTGTGCCACTGTTGCTCTGAGCGCCTCATTTAATACAAATACAAAATATTTAATACAAATGCATATAGATTTTCCCTTCGGAAAAAATCAAACAATATAGATGTTTTTTAATTTCATTAAGGGGATGGGTACGTAGTTTCTGCTGAAATGCTACTCAAATGGAATTAATTTTTTTTTTTCGAATTCTGAGAAAACTAATAATTATTTTTGAAAATTTTAAACTCAGAATAAGAGATTACGTTATTAGCGAGGGCCGAAAGTCCCTGAGAACTTCTATAATGTTTATTTTAATAAGTTACAGGGCTAAAAAACTAAAAGAAAATTTAGTGTGACTTTTAATTTCAAAATATCTCATTCAAAATAAACTTTTTATTTATTGTAAGAGACTTTCGGCCCTCGGTAATAATTTAGTCTTTCATTTTGCGTTTAAATTTTTCAAAAATATTTATTGTTTTTTTTTCAGGATTTGAAAAAAAATGAACACAATGTCCGTGGTAATATTTTCCAAATCTTTGTCAGTAGTAAATAGAATATTGCCAGCATATTGTCAGTCAGACAGTGACAATTTTAAATATTTGACCTGGCATTGGGAATATTTTCAGTTGTTGATTAAATAATATTGATAATGTGTTTAATAAATAATTGATTTAAGACGTGAACTTAATAAAAAGTTATTTATTGTTTATTATTTATGGAAGATCCAAAGCAGAGAATACACCAGGATATATTCAGTGATCCAAGTATTGTGTTGTTACGGATGTTCAAAATTGTAAGCGTTTCATAGTAACAATATAAGTATTAAAAAATCACTTTATCACTTTTCCTCTTTTCTCGATGGATTATTAGCTTTTGTTGTACAGTAGATAAATTATTACTGAATACATAAGTAGTGAAAAAATTATCAGTAGTAATTGCACAAGAGCTCTGAAATTATCGAATTTTTCCGGAGTGACACTTTGACAGTATTAATTTCACGACCCGAAGGGGAGTGAAATTACGTCAAGTGGCACGAGGGAAACAATTCGATAATAATTTCAGAGATCGAGCTGCAATTTGCTGCGATTATTTCATGAATAAAACTGTTTAAAACCAAAATTTTATTGTAATATATTTATGTAAGTACAAATTAGTACAATTAAACACACAGTTGTTATAAATATTTGACGATTGAAAGTCATCACTTTTATAAGTTTTAAAACAGTAATTGTCATTAATGTCACTGAATGTATTTTTTCACAGCAACGAAGGGCATCTGACGTAATATACTTGACGATGGGATATTATCAAAAATGATCAATTTAATTTGTATTTCTGTAGCTTTCTATTGGTCGGAAATATGAAATAATCATATTAATTAACTGAATTAACAATTAAGGCAATTAATTATACTAGTAAAAGTTATCCAAGAACATTCAAAAGCCATCTTTACAGTTAATGATGAAATTGTCAAGTAAAGTTTACATATCCATACCAGTGACAATTTTACTACACGTAATTTGCCGTGTAAAGACAGAAAAAGTAGGGATAGCCTTAAAATATTTGCGAATTATGTACCGATGGCCCTAAGAAATGTTTAATAAACAACATATTAAAAAGTTCTACTCTAGAAGTGGGCACTTAATTTTTTATTAAACAAATGAACTGCGAAATTAGATGTTTCTTTAAATAACCCCGAAAATATAAATTTTAGAAAAAAACTGACTTGACTATTGAAAAATTCAGACTATTGAAAAAAACCTAAATATAAGATTAAAATTTTTATAAAATTAAATCTGTAGCTTCTATAATTTTTTATTTATAACGCTAAAGTCACCCTTCTCACAAACATTGGCGCACTGTAAACTAGCGAAGTGCACGGCTGAGTTATTTCAGTGTATTTCTCTAATTAATGGATCAAATAAAATTTTACAAATTGGACAAGAAAGAAGAAAATTAAGAGAAGGAACAAGAAAGGATAGCTTAATTGGAAAGAAGAACAATTAAGCTATCTTATGGTTATAATAAAAAGAAATAAAATGTATGGGCATAAGTACGGTGTGGGCTGAATTTTGTTTCAACATTATTTAAAAATGTGTAACTAATAAAATTTTTCTTATAAAGCTCTCAAATTTGCACAACTTACCTTTTAAACATCTTACTAAACAATGTTTCATTCAAAAAAATGCCAAAAATTTAATTCAAATGATATGACGCAAAAATGCAATTTTTGAAAACTTTTACGTAAGTTTTAAGTAAAAACGTAGTTTACAGAATTACCAACACTTTAAAACGGTATTACTCAAGTTTGAAAAGATTTTTTACAATTTTATAGGTGATTTTTTAAAGCATTTGATGTATTTTTTAAAATTTACTCAATAATTTTATTTTAGAAATGAAACTATGAATGAAACTATTCCTTTTTGACAAAAATTAAGAAAGATAACAAAAATGTACCTAATACAAAAACCGAAAATTACCAACTAAAAAATTGTTTATAAAAAGTGATCAAAAATGTTTTCTCTAAAACTTACCTAAAATAAATTTAATAATAAGCTTGAACAATAATAAATTTTCAACAAAAATATGTTTAACTCTTAAACATTATGTCTGCGGAACTTCGAACCTATTAATAACTTTTTTATTACCAGTTTTACGAAAAAAGTTATTCTTGATAAAACTTGATATCTGATGATTGGGTTTTAGATTTTAGACTATGCAGAGCAATTTATGAAGAATAAACTTTTTTTCGTAAAATTTGTAATAAAAATGTTTCAAATATGGTTCGCAGGTTCTGGTACGCAGACATAGTGTAGAAGAGCTTCTTTATAAGCATTTTCAAATTGTAATGCCATATTCGGATTCAGCATAATCAAAAACAAAATAGAAACAAAATTCAACGATATTTTTAAAATTATTTTAAATTATATAATTTAACATGATTATTTGGAATTAAGAACTATATTCTGATATGCAATTTCATCCTTCTAATGGCAAAAAAAAATCTTTTTTGACATACCTCGTATAAAATTAATCAAAATTGATATAAGATGGTTGTATTTAAGGTCTTTGGCCATGCAGAACTTTTTACAAAGGATAACTTTTTTTCGTATAATTAATAATAGACCAGTAAGGATCTGTTTTTAGATGGAGGTGAGAGGTGGCATTCAGATTTTTGCGGATAAAGTTAGGTGATAACTTCGTTAATAATAATTGATTAATGCTCCGTCTCAAATATGCCCGGAACATTAATAAAAAAAATAAAATATTTAAAAATTTCAAAAAATTTCGTTTTTTTTTCAAGTTTTTTTGCTTATAACTTTAAAACGATTCATTTTGGAACAAAGTCGTATAGGAATAAAACAAAGGTAATTAAATTTTCTATCAGATGCGATTGGTTAAAAATCTCTTAATTAATCACCCTTGCTGCAAAATAGCAATAAATATAAAATAAGGGGGCAAAACAAGCCTGTTCTTATTCAATTATTTTCCATCACTTAGGTTACACTTGGAACCTTCCTAATTCGCTTAGAAAATTTTTGTAATGTGCTAAAACCGTACATCAATTTTCATTAAAATTGACTTACTAGATTTTGAATAATAATTTTGCAATCTAAACTTTTTTTAAAAAATTAAAATTTTTTAAAATCTTGCACAACAAAAACTGGTATATACAAAGATTTGTCAATTTTTTTACATATAAAGAGGCACTCCACCTATCTAATGCACTTTACAGAATTAAAATCGGATTGTTTAAGCAGCCTCAGCAATGTTTTAAAATTATAAACAATTTTTTGGCTTATAAACAAATTAGTCCTGTGGCCAGGAGGGGGTGCTGCGCGCTCCTTTATTTAGATGGACTTACCCAAGATTTTTATGTATTTTTTGACCCGTGGAACACGATTTTTTTGGGTAACAGTTGATCCGGATATCAATAAAATTGTTATAAACAAAGAACATGAGGAACTACATAACATCGATTTTTCGCAAAATAAAACATTTTTTTATATTTCTTGGGTAAGTCTAAGCAAAAAATGTTCTTACAAGTTTTTTCGTAGGATGCATAGTTTTCGAGATAAACGCAGTGGAACTTTCAAAAAATCGAAAAAGTGCAATTTTTGAACGCGAATAATTTTGATTAAAAAATAAAATAGCAATTCTGCTGACATAATTTGAAAGTTTAAATCAAATTATACCGGTTTTAATTATTTGCATTGCTAAAAATTAATTGTTTATTATTAAACAAAGCTATTTGTTTATAAGCCAAAAAATTATTTATAAATTTAAAACATTGCTGAGGCCCCTTAAATAATCCGATTTTAATTCTGTAAACTGTATTAGATAGGTAAAGCACCTCTTTATATGTAAAAAAATTAGACAACTTCTAAATGGTCTACTTTTTGTTCAGAAAGATTTTAAAAAATTTGAACTTTTTTAAAAACATTTAAATTGCAAATTTATTATGCAAAATCTATTAGGTCGATTTTAATGAAATTTGGTACACGGTTTAGGTATGTTACAAAGAATTTCCTAAGTGAATTACTAAGGTTCTAAGTACCACCGAAGTGGCTAAAAACATTGAATAACAACAGGCATATTTTGCCCCCTTATTTTGTATTTATTGCTATATTGCAGAAAAAGTTATAAGTTAAGACATTTTTGACCAGTCCGATATCATACAAAATTCAATTATCTTTATTTTATTTCTCTACGACTTTGTTCCAAAACGAATCGTTTTAAAGTTATAAGCAAAGAAACAGAAAAAAATCGACGTTTTTCGAATTTTTAAATATTTTATTTTTTTTATTAATGTTCCGGACATATTTGAGAAGGAGCATAAGTAAATTATTATTAACGAAGTTATCACCTTACTTTATCTGCAAAAATTCGAATGCCACCTTTCACATCCAAAAATAGACGTTTTTTCACAGATCCTTACTGGTCTATAATAAAAGAGTTATCATAATTGAAATAACTGAAAATAATGTTGTATATCCATAATTAAAAAAATTCAACTTTTTTTTAATTAGAAAGATGAAATGGCATATTAGAATATAGTTCTTAATTCCAAACAACTTTTCATTACAACAATTTTTAATATTTTGAATAATAAAGCTACTTTACTCTTGAGTAAAATTCATATTTTTTGACATAATATCTCGTATATGGCTTAAAAAAATGAACTGATGGTTATATTTTTAATTTAGACCATGCACAACTTTTCACGTTGACGAACAGAACGTCTATAGTCGTCTAATTTCCATTGATGTAATGTGACACAACGTCTATATACGTTGAATTTTTCCCTATTCTACTTTGCAAAATACATATAGTGTCACAACACTTGCTTATACATTTGACGCAGTGTCCGTCAACGTGTTAATTGGACACACTGTACAAAACAATTATTGTTATTGTTTAAACAAATAATAAACAATTAACGGCAAAATCTGTGAGTAGAACTTTTTACTTTAACATGTATATAAACTAACAAAAAAAGTTTTAGAAAAAGATAATCTTGTTTGAATTGCTCCGAAACAATGCATCTTTTCGTTCTATCTTGACTCTTCTAAAATGCTTCGTATAGATTGCTGAATAGAATTGGGCTTCTTATAACAGGCAATATGACGACTTATATACACATATAAGGATCTCGTAGAACAGTCGTATTATTTAAACGTAAATTAAAACATGGCAACATCGTCGGGCTTCGTATAATGCGTAATCCATATACACTGTGAACGCGTTTATACGAGTGGGCTTCGTAAGACTGTAGGAATAAGACAGTGCTACAATCCCCTTACCCCGTAAACCGCGGGCTTCCATTCATCGGCAGGTTGTAGCGGGCTTCCTATCATTTGTGAGCCATATATATATATATATATACCCCCAAAAATATGCCGTTTTGTACCTATCAAGTCCTATAGCTGGCTTATGGGTGGTCAAAAGTAACAAACTACACCGGTTCTAAATCGGCCCTGACCCCTCTTTAAACAGAGAAAAATATCAAATCGGTTTAACTTTCAAACACACATACATACATATCCACAAACATTTTCCCTTTTTTAAATAAAAATTGAGTCACATTTCTAAGCTCTATAACTTTTGAATGGTATAACCGATTTTCAAAATTAGACATGCGATGGAAAGGTAATGATCAGTTCTATTAGAAGCCGCAAAGGTTGGACAAATTTTAAAACTTTTTGGGAGTTTTGGTGACGAGAACGAAAAAGAGGCCCTAAATAGGAAGGGCCGTAAAATCTACACCCTTGGACCAAAATCGATGGTTGACATATAAATGGGTGAGTCTTTTCTGAACTTTAAGATGGGAGTTCTCCCAATTTTCAATTCAGTCAGATTTAGAAAATCGAAAATTTTGTGTATATAGGGTGAGGCAGATAAAGGGCCTATTAGAAATATCTCGAAAACTAAAGGCAACTGAATTACGAAAATTGGAATGAAGAGGTTTTGAAGACTGATCTATTTAATGAAAATATTTTCATCTATTTGGTACTTCCGGTTATACCGGAAGTTGCTTATAACTTCGTTTTTTTAAATAGGACACCCTGTATATTTTTACACTTTTGGATCATCCTTAATTTCTTCTTTCTTAAAATATGAGGTTTTGTAATAATATACAGGGTAGTTTAAAAGATAGGTAATTAAGTTTTTTTATTCATTTCGTAGCAACTCTCACGCCCTGTAGAATTGTAGTAGTTTTACATCAAAATCTCTATTTATGTTCAAATGATTTTTAATATAGTCTACTATTGTTAACAATTATTAGTATAGCTAAATTTTTAATTTTAGTATACAGAGTGGATCGAAACTCGGAATGAGTATTTTCTAAGTTTTCTTAAATGAAACACCCTATATTTTAATATTGTAATGAAATGATATTTTATGTTACTTTTTTATTTCTTAAGCATTCCCTATACCTAACTGCTTTAATTTGTGCTTAATTGTTAATCGCACCAACAATTTTAACTACGAAAGTATTTTGATAGCTCAACCATTATTGGCAATTTTAAGTATCAGTCTAGATTAATATGTATTTATTTCCGAAAAATTATTTGTGATTGAATATTTCCATGGCCATTCTAATAAAATTTCACGTATTTTGTGTTGCAATTAATGTTTGGCTTGAATCACCAATAACTCACAAATTTAAGCAGTTAGGTATAGGGAATGCTTAATAAATTAAAAAGTACCTTAAAATGACATTTCATTACAATACTAAAATGGAGGCTGTTCCATTTAAGAAAACTCAGAAAATACTCATTCCGAGTTTCGACCAACCCTGTATACTAAAATGAAAAATTTAACTATACCAATAATTCTTAACAATAGTAGACTATATTAAAAATCATTTGAACATACATAGAGTTTGTTATGTCAAACTACTACAATTCTACAGGGTGTGAATATTGCTACGAAATTAATAAGTAAACGTAATTATCTTTTAACCTACCCTGTATAATATTACAAAACCTTATATTTTAAGAAAGAAGAAATCGGGGACAATCCAAAAATGTAAAAATATACAGGGTGTCCCATTTAAAAAAACGAAGTTACAATAAACTTCCGGTATAACCGGAAGTAGCAAAGAGACCAAAATATTTTCATTAAATAGCTCATAACTCAAAACCCCTGTATTCCAATTTTCATGATTTTGTTACTTTTAGTTCTCTAGATATTTCTAATAGGCCCTTTATCTGCCTCACCCTATATATAGTGTCGCGTGTAGGGTGGTGTGGGTGTGCGCCACTGGCGAGAACTGCCGTTCTCTGGTAATGTTCAAAATTAGACATGCGTTGGAAAGGTAATGATCAGTACTGTTAGAAGCCGCAAAAGTCGGACTTAAATTTTCGAAGTTTTTGTGAGTTTTGGGGACCAGAACGAAAAACAGACCCTAAATAGGAAGGGCCGTAAAATCGACACCCTTGGACCAAAATGGATGGTTGACATATGAATAGGTGAGTCTTTTTCTGAACTTGAAGATGGGAGTTGGCAAAATTTTCAATTCAGTCAGATTTAGAAAATTGAAAATTTCGTATATATAATAGTGTCGCGTGTAGGGGGTGTATTTCTGCGCCACTGGCGAGAACTGCCGTTATCTGGTAATCTCTCCGATATAAAACTAACAGCTTCGATAACTAATAAATCGAAAACTATTAATTTTATCAAAAAAATGTATAATGAACATTTTTTGCTTATAATTAATATTTTTACCAGCGTTTGCGGTCAAAATATAAAAAAAAATTTCCACCCTCGAGATGAGGTGGCAACCACCTCATGGTAAAAGCGTCTTTCAGTATCATATAGATTTTGATCCTTGGACGATCCACTACTTATTGTCAAATTTTTAAGCAAATCTATCCATTCTGTAAAAATTGCGAAGTGAAAAATTTCAGTTCCTGGACTAATTATTCTTTTGGAGCTCTATAACTTCTGAACGGCTTACCTGATGTTGATCACTAAACATGAATTTGAAACGTATTGACAAGTAGTATCTGATGCATCCAAGGTCGAGTATGATAACTTAACGTATTACAGGAATTATTGAGCTTGAAAAACCTTTTTTTCCCATAAGAAATAGATTTGATCATATTTATGAAGCCTATAACTTAAAAATTCGAATTTTCCCAGATACAAGGTATACGCCGTTAGACGCGTCCTGAGTCCTTCTACAAACGCTCAGTTATTGGCGAAATTTGTAGGTTGAAATTTTGAGTAATTGTCGAAAAACCAAAATTTTCAAAGTTAATTTTTCAGTTTTTTGGCTATGGTGAGCAGTGCGTACGTCTCAGCTCGATTGCTTAAGCGCCATTTGAAAGCTTAACTCAACCCTATTGATTTGGTGTATTTGCGGTTTTCCTGTCTTTCCTTGAACCTAAGATATATACGCCCAAAAAATATGCTATTTTGTATTTACCTAGTCCTCTAGCTGGCTTACGGGTAGTCAGAAGTCAAAAATTAGACCGGTTCTGAATCGGCCCTCACACCCTCTTGAAACACAGAAAAAAAATTCAGATCGGTTTAACTTTTCCACACACATACATACAAACATACATATCCACAAACATTTTCCATTTTTTAAATAAAAATTGAGTCATATTTCTGAGCTCGATAACTTTTGAATGGTATAACCTATTTTCAAAATTAAACATGCGTTGGAAAGGTAATGATCTATGCTATCAGAAACCGCAAAGAGCGGGCTTAAATTTTTGAAATTTTTGGGAGTTTTGGGGACGAGAACGAAAAACAGGCTTTAAATGGGAAGGGCCGTAAAATCCACACCCTTGGACCAAAATGGAGAAGTAACATATGGATGGACGAGTATTTCCTAAAGTTTAAGATGGGATTTGGCCCAATTTTCAATTCAGTCAGGTTTAGAAAATCGAAAATTTCGTGTATATATAGTGTCGCTTATAGGGGTGTTGTGCGCCACTGGTGAGAACTGCCGTTCTCTGTGGATTTATACCTATGTTTTTTATAATTTTTAAATTGTTTTAAATTATCCGGTAGCAAATTGTACAATTTGGACCCTATGTAATCAACAATTTTGACTAAAGAATCATTAAGAAATAAGTTGACGTCGGAAAATTCCCAGTAACAAGCCCTCCCACGATAACTCCCCTTTCCGGGAACCGTGTCTATAGAAACATGTCGTTGTCTATTTAGCAGATAACTTTCTAGGATGTTATATGCAAGTCCTCTTATACCATATTTTTGAAGTTTATTTAGCAGTATTTTATGTGAAACTGTATCAAATGCCTTTGCTAAATCTACAAATATACAAAGAGATGGTCTTGCATTATCAAGAGCTTTGTAGATGTTAGCTGTTAGAGCACAGATTGCATCTTCGGTTGATTTTCCCTTTTTAGCATATTTACCAAATGAAATTATTCGTTACCACTTCAAAAGTTACTTTACTTATGTACTGTTTACATGATTTGTAAATTTTATGGGTTCAAAGTGCTCATTTTGAAAAAAAAAAAAAATTGGTTTTCAAATAAAATTTTTGAAGTTATACTTCTTTAGGCGCGATTGAGAGTAAAATTTCCTAAATCTGCGCGCATGCGCACACAGACAGTATGGCGTTTAGTTGCTGAATTTTTCAAGTTATGTATAAATATATCAGTGTAAGAAAAGGTGTGAAAAAGATATATTAGTGTTTTCAGTAAATGTATTATTTATTATAATTTTTGTGTCTTTGGATTTGTCTTCCCCGGGAATAAGATATTTTATAATAATAGTAAGTACATATATTATTTAAAGTATTTTTGTATTAAATTTTTCAGTATGTATGAGAAATCTTGTAACCTGTCTAAGTAAAAGGGAGATAGCGCAGTGGTAGAGCGTGTGACCGGAGATCAAGAGGTCTCGGGTTCAAATCCTGGACGATTCATATTTTTCATACCTCACCAGCAGATCGTATCAGATAAAACTAGGGGAGGCCCTCACTACTCTACATCCCATCCACTCTGGTGTACCCAAGGAAGTGTCCTTGGACCCACACTGTACCTCCTGTTCACAGCAGATATACCAACTTCAGATCGTACAACAATTGCAACATATGCTGATGATACTGTCCTAATGGCTTGCCACGAAAATCCGACCCTAGCTTCACAGATACTACAAAATCACTTAAATAGACTTGAAATATGGTTTAAACTGAGGAGAGTCAAAGTTAATAGCTCCAAGTCAACACACATTACGTTTACACTAAGGAATGGGATCAATCCAGCTGTAACCTTTAACAACACACCACTGCCAATAAGAAGTGACGTCAAATACTTG
The DNA here is from genome assembly GCF_917563875.1 of Diabrotica virgifera virgifera. NCBI lineage: Eukaryota > Metazoa > Arthropoda > Insecta > Coleoptera > Chrysomelidae > Diabrotica > Diabrotica virgifera. The sequence goes on from NC_065443.1 coordinate 254,568,293, forward strand.
GGGATTTACCTAGACAGCCGCATAACCTGGCAAAAGCATATTTGGAACAAACGACTGCAACTGGGACTCGTTTATAGAAATATGTACTGGTTCATGAATCAAAAATCACGCCTAAGTCTAGAAAATAAACTTCTGATCTACAAAAGTGTACTGAAACCCATCTGGACACTCTTGACCTCAACACTAACTAATCATTCCCACTTATTAATTACTATTGTATTACTATTCAAATTAATTCAATTAATTTATTAATAACTGTACTAATTCAATCATTATTGTACTCTTTTAGGTATTCACCACTGGGTGAATACTGACTGTGTCACATTCTTAAAACTTATATGTATTGTTTATTATTTTTTTTTATAAAATAGATTGCAATAAAATGGATGTCACGAAAAAAAAAGATTCATATTTTTTTATATTTTTGGTATCGTTTTAATAAAATTTTTTTAAAAGTGGTAGGTAAAGAAAGTTAGTTTATTATTTAAATAAAATACAAATAACCTGTTAAGTATATTAATTTCGTTGAAATCATAATAATAGAAGTATAACTTCTTACGTGCGTACAAAGTACACACACATTCTTTTTTTTAATTATTGAGAAATTTTTTTTTCAAAATAACTTATTAGTGAACAAAGTAGTTATTAGTGATACCAAAAATCTCAACTAGTAAAAAAAAATATAGGTTTTACTATTATGATTATTTTGGACTTTTTGTTTCCCTGAAGACAAAAGTTGTATGGCTGTTCAAAATTTGCATACACTCGTGATTAGTGACTCGTTTAAGCCCATTTAACTGTCCCCTTTTCAAAAATAAGCACTTTGAACCAAAGAATCTTACATATCTTATAAACCTTACATAAGTAAAGTAATTTGTGAAGCGGTAAAACAGCTTTTAAAAAATGAATTAGATTAGTAGTCCATTAAAATGTTACATTTAGGTTGCATTTCTTAGAGGAGTCAATTTTATTTTTTTAATGTGTAGGGGGTTCAGTAGAAGCTTAAGTTCAAGTTTTTGGGGTCGCCACCCTTGTCCCCCGGCCACCATATTGGAAAAAGGGGCGCAAAGGGTTTTCGCGCTGTATCTTCTAAAAGCAATCCTACAGAAAATTTAATTACACATAAAATGTAGATAGCAAATTAAATTTTCTACAATTTTACGTCTATTACTTTTTATCGTCAAGTGACCAACAAAAAAGTTAGAAATAAAAATATGAGAAAATTTTGTGAGTTTTCTTTAACTTTAAAATCTCAAATGGAAACCCCTAGATTTTCTTGCAGATTTGAATTCGTTACGTAAAAGTAAGCAACTTTTATTCAGACATTTTTTGAACTGTGGATAGATGGCGCTATAATTGGGAAAAACGATTTATCCTGATACCATGGGTAAATTATAGAAACGGTCTAATATCTCGAGAAATACACTTCCAAATGAGAAACCAAACAAATTTTTTTAATACTTTTCGAAAACCTATCGAATAACACTAAACATGACCTTCCAACCCACCCCCCTGGAGGTGGGGTGGGGGGGTAACCTTATAATATTAAATAGCAACCCCCACTTTTTATTACAGATTCGAATTTGTCATGAAAAACTAAGCAACATTTATTCGAAACATTTTTTAGAATTGTTGATAGATTGCGCTTTAATTGGAAAAATACGATTAATTAGCGCCATCTATCAGCATTTTTAAAAAATGTTTCGAATAAATGTTGCTTAATTTTTCATGACGAATTCGAATCTGTAATAAAAAGTGGGGATTGCTATTTAAGATTTTAAAGTTACCCCCCACCCCACCTCCAGGGGGTGGGTTGGAGGGTCATGTTTAGTGTTTATCGATAGGTTTTCGAAAAATATTAAAAATCTGTTTTTTGTTTTCTTATCTGGAAGTGTATTTCTCGAGATATTAGACCGTTTCTATAATTTACCTATGGTATCAGGATAAATCGTTTCTCCCAATTATAGCGCCATCTATCCACAGTTCGAAAAAATGTCTTGCATAAAAGTTACTTACTTTTACCATTGATTATAAATATTCCACGTAGTTATTGATCAATGCTTTTACGTAACGAATGCAAATCTGCAAGAAAAACTAGGGTTTTCCATTTAAGATTTTAAAGATACCCCCCACCCCACCTCCAGGGGGTGTAGGGGAGTTGGTGTTTGGTGTTATTGGATAGATTTTTGAAAATGATTGAACACGTATTTTTCAGTTTTTCCATCCGATGTTTAGTTCGCGAAATATTCGACCGTTCCCCTACTTTTGGGACACGGTTGCATCATAAATCTTAGAACAAGAAGAGCTTTTTATGAAGAATAATTTTTATTTGTCAAATTAAAAATAAAAGAGTTATAAATGAAAATGTTCTTGGTATCCATAATTTGAGAAAAACCTTCAAATATTTTTTTCCATTAGAAGGATGTACACAGACACAATACTGGCTAGTGATTTTAGTCAATAATTTTGCCAATTCGACAAAAAAATAATTTCTAAATAGTTAATAATTATTACTAAATAATTAGTAATTTTGCCAATTTCGGCAAAATTCTCAAAAAACAGAAAAATTACCTTCTACAATCACTATCCAGTTGTGTCGAGTTTAGGGAACGACTAGGTATACATAATATTTTAATTTTATAGCAAATGGAACAGTCCATTTATCATAAAGGGGAGGCCGTATTTATACTGGTATAAACCTTTTTAAAACTGTTAATAAATTATTGCTTTTAAAATATTTATACTCAAATTGTATTTTTGAACATCTTATTTATTTTATATAATAATTAAATTCACTATCAAATGTCATTGATGTTTTATTAATACTTAATTTAAAATTTAGTTTGACATTCACGAAGTGTCAAACTCAAATGTAAATAACCTATGCTTGGCAAATCGAGATTAAAAAAAAGTAGCCTACTTCCTAATCAACTATTTGAGCTGACGTTTAGTGCGTCTGTAGGAGATAACCGGATTGTGACGTCACATTTTAGATTTTGAGGTCGATTATCTCGAAGACGGTTAGATATATCGAAATGCCGTTTTCAGATTTGGATTCAGAAGGCAAAACTACATAAGAATCCATCAATACACCTGCTCCAAGTATTGCAGGAGCGGCAACGCAATAACACACAGACTTTTGCAAATTTATAAACGAAAAGTTTTCGTTGAAAATACTTTTCTATCTATAATATTAGTCGAGCGGCAGCAATCGTTATGCCGACCACGAAAATTAAATTTAAGGTGAATGACCAATTTTGGTCTATTTTTATGTTTTCGAGGTCGCTGAATCTAAATATGAAGTTTATTTTTATCTAGATTGGTGGTGGAACATGTTCAAAAATCAAATTTTATACAAAAATCCCGAAAATCAATTTTGATGATTTTTCAAATTTACCTCGCTGTATCTTTGGTCGCTGTAAATATTTCCTTTTGAAAATTTTACTGTGTAATCTTTGAAGTATGTAGATAACAATGGAGTTTTTCGTAAATATTTAAACACATTAAGAAAGAGTTGTTAGTTTTTAAACATTTTGTAATCATATTTCGTCAGTTTCATGTTTACTTAAAAAAGTTTAGTGACAAACTTTTTAGTTTATAATTTTAACCAACACAACAATAAAATATAATTCATGAAGAAGTTTTTTGGAAAATTTTAAGTCAAAATATACAATAGGAAAAAAGTTATGTTACTTCATAAACAAGCGGCACACCCCAAATAACGCTTATATCGCGAGATCCTGACCACGGTGTGGTGAATGACTAATTTTGATCATACTTTATCATTTTGATAAATCAAAAATTCGTTTTTTGCTCTTCTTAAGAATTTTGCAATGTGCGGTTGCGTCATTCTTCTTCTGAACCGACGAATTTGTCCTCAAACAACTTCTTGGGCCGTTTCTATATATGCTTAGGGTTATAAGTTTTATAGTGGGGAGAAAGGTCAAAAACACATTATTAATAGCATAGGAATGTTAAAATCATAATAAATTGTATGAATAAAAAATATATATATATATATATATATATATATATATATATATATATATATATATATATATATATATATATATATATATATATATAGACGTACACACCGGCCATGTGAGTCCCATTTTGCCATATGCTGCGCACCGTCCGAGACCCGTTTTGACCATGCGAGACCCTTCAGCGGGACTCGCATGGTTTTATCGTGTATATCGGTTGCAGAAGGTCCAATTTATCAAAAAAACTGATCAACAAAAATTTTTTTTTGGACTCGGAAGTCTGTTTGCTATCGCAATATATATGGAATTTAGTTCATAGAAACGCACCATAGGCGGCGCACAGGTAGACTGTATGTAAGCTGTATGTCCATCCGAGACCCAGATTGATCAAACATAATATGCGAGACCCAAAACCCGGCAACATTGCTTTGTTATAATTTACTAAAGAAATTTCATTTGAACTTTATTTTAGCCAGGGCCGCGATTCCAAAAGAACGACTGTCCTCCGCCATATTTAAAGACGGCGTAAATCGTGTAGCCGAGAAACAGAATCGCGGGACTGATTATATTTTGTCAGCAGGCTACTTTTCACCAGATTATTGATTACGTATTGGTTGTACTCGGTGGGATTTTGTTTTGGATTACAGAAGGGCTCCCGCCATTCTTTAATACCGCTAAGTTGGAAAATAAACGTTTGTGCGATGAAAAAATTTAAAGTTGTATGTATTTTTTAATCCACATTATAAAAAGATAATAAAATACAAGTCCAAAAAAATGTTTTAGGGGTGGACAACCCTTATCATCTAGGGGGATAAAAATCGGTCGAACCGTTTTAGAGGAGTTTGGGAACGTACTTTATGACACAATAATTTTATATAATATAAGATACTATTTAATTAATCATAGTTTTGTTAAAAATCTGATTTGCTAGATTAAATGAATTTTTACCGAAAAATGTATATCAAACGAAATCGAATTAAAACACAAATGTTTAGAAACACTTTATTTAATAAAAAGCTTCACAAAAACTACACTAAGAATTGTAAACAAACGTTTTAATTTTTACCCAATCAATTGATTTAAAGTTTTCTCCAGCTTTATTTTTTTTTAAATTCCTGTACGTCTGCTTTTTTCGGAACCCTTTTTTCTTTTATGAATCTTGTAAAGTATTTAAGCATAGTTTGTTTGTCCTTTTCGGTCCATCGGTGCCTTGCAATCGCTAAAAAAAGTTAATACATAAAAAAATAATACATAAAAATTAATACAAAAAATATGCCCTAAATTAGTTATATAATTTGGAAAGCATTTTTAATTTTAACAAAAACAGGTAATTGTCCTTTTACAAATAAAATTATAATATTAGAGTTTTTTACGAATAAATATTTTTTAAATCCTATTAGGTAATAAATATATTATTAAATTAAAACAATTGTATTACGAGTAGCAGAGTAATAGTTACCTAAAGAAATTACCATTTGAAGTGCTTTCGGTTTTTTCAGTAGTTGGCACCTCCTTTCTTTTTGTAACTAGAGAAATAAAATAATACATGCATTTTTTCGATATACTCTTATTAAAACTTCTTTACCTTATTATTTTGCATTGGATGCGTCATTTCATCGGTAAATAACTTTCTTTTACCCTTCGACAAAACTTTTTCTGCAAATTAATAATAATTATTATTTATTTGTTACTTTTAAGTAGAAAACTGCTTTTAAGGGTTAGGAGCTACTCATCTTTTTTATTTATTTATAACATTATTATAATGATTTTTTAAGACTTCGTTTATAATAATCTTTTACCTACCATTTTTATTAGTAGTATGGTTTAGTTAGACCCAAACCCAGACATCCAAAGTGAAAGTTATTCTCCAACACCAAATTGTTCTATATGGTCCACATAATGTTCAGAAAAAAGTCACACCATTTTGAGCGTCGGGTTTGGGGGGAGAGAGGGGAGAGATCTGCAAATTCGTAGTTTTTTATGTTTTTCGTCAATATTTCTAAAACTAAGCGGTTTAGCATGAACAACTCTCTACACAAAATTGTTCTACATTAAATTTGAAATAAAAAAGGCCCTATGCATAACCCTTCTAAAATGAACGGTTCCAAAGTTACAGAGGTAGTATAGTATTATTGGTCCAAAAAAAGGCCTAACTTACGACATCCAAAGTAAAAGTTTTCCTTCAACACCAAATTGTTCTATATGGTCCACATATTGTTCAGTAAAAAGTTACAACCATTTTGAGCGTCCGGTTTGGGGGGGGGGGGAGATGGGGGAGAATTCGATAAATTAGTAGTTTTTTTAAGTTTTTCGTCAATATTTCTAAAACTGTGCTTTAGCGTAAGGAATGTTTTATAGAAAAATGTTCTACATAAAATTTAAAACAAAAAAGGTTCTATACATAATTGTTGTAAAATCAACGGTTCCTGAGTTACGGAGGGTGAAAAGTGGAGGTTTTCGATAGTTTTTATATTTACCGATTTCTCCCCCCCCCCCAAACCCGACGCTCAAAATGGTGTGACTTTTTTCTTAACATTATATGGACCATATAGAACAATTTGGTGTTGGAGGATAACTTTCACTTTGGGATGTCTGGGTTTTTGGTATAGTTGTATCATAAATATTGCCCAAAAAATAAAAAAAGTATCGAAAACCTCGACTTTTCACCCTCCGTAACTCTGGAACCGTTGATTGTATAACAATTATGTATAGAACATTTTTTATTTTAAATTTCATGTAGAACATTTCTGTATATAGTATTGTTTACGCTAAAGCACAGTTTTAGAAATATTGACGAAAAACCCAAAAAAACTACTAATTTACCAGCTTCTCTCCCATCTCCCTCCCAAACCGGACGCTCAAAATGGTGTAACTTTTTACTGAACAATATGTGGACCATATAGAACATTTTGGTGTTAGAGGAAAACTTTTACTTTGGATGTTTGGGTTAGGCCTTTTTTGGACCAGTTATACTATACTACCTCCGTAACTTTGGAACCATTCATTTTAGAAAGATTATGCATAGAACCTTTTTTATTTCAAATTTAATTTAGAACAATTTTGTATAGAAGGTTGTTCATGCTAAACCGCATAGTTTTTGAAATATTTTCGAAAAACTTAAAAACTACGAATTTACCGATTTCTCCCCACTCTCCGCCCCCCCCCCCAAACCCGACGCTCAAAATGGTGTGACTTTTTTCTGGACATTGTGTGGACCATATAGAATAATTTGGTGTTGAAGGATAACTTTCACTTTGGATGTCTGGGTTATGTCATCTTTTGGATCAACTATACTATACTTGTTCAATCTTTTCGTCAGTTACATCGCTAAAATTACTTTTAGGACTCCAAGAATGAGTAGGCTCTGTTAATTCTAAAAAATGGATTATTAAACTTTTAGGCAATTACCAATGCGAGTACACTAATCCTACCTTTTTCATTTATTTCATTTACTTCTGTTTCTATGTTTTCAATTTCCAAGTAGTCATTTTCTTCTATATTGATATCGTCTAAGCTCTTTCCTTTGTAAATATTAACATCACCTTTATTTAAAGCGATCATTAGTTTGGCTATTTTTGCAGTCTGGTATAGATCTTAAGGAAGTCTAAAAAAATATTACAACTATTAATTATGCTAATATAATAATAAACCATTTTAACAAGATTGGCTTACCTATACCATTCTTCATGGGTTTTCTTTGTATGACCCATAAAAGTGGCTACTTGTTCCATGTCAGTATTATTAATGTCCATAATCTGTAAAATTGTTGCAGTCTGTTTTCGAAATTTGGTAGAAGTTAGAGAGTTGGGATCCTTTGCCCCACAGTTTTTTGCAAATTGTTTAATTACACTTATTCCATGAAACCAACCTTTCGACGAATTGGGATTTGCAAATATGTATTTATTATCTTCTGGAATTTATTTTATTTTTTCCCTTATTTTAATCATCAGCTCAATTTTCTCGTTTAAAAAAGGAGAAATTAAAATAGCTACAGGTTTGCTACCTTTTCCACCTGTAATAATTCTTCTAAAGTTTCTACACAATAGTTTTTCTGAAACAGGTAAACTTTCAGCAATTTCTTTTTGAACACTGGGGTCCGCAAATGATCTTTTGTAAGTAGAAATTTCAAGGTATTGAATCTCACCGATGCGTTTTCTATTTAGTATTAAAAGAAGGGCCATTATTCCTTTTGCCAAGGTTTTATATAAAGGAAGTAAATTATTTTTGTCATTTTATTTCCCCTCCTTTTCTAAAAGTTTGTTTAATTTTTTGGCACTGTCTTTAACCTGATTTTTGACAAAATTATTAAACTTAATTACGTCACTTGTCACCGGCAGTATTTGGAGTTTTTCCCATTGCCGTTCTTTCATTGTTTTAAGGGCCAATGAAGAAATTTCATTGGCCCAACTGGTCTCTAATAATGTTTTAAATCTCGAATGCTTTTTTTCCTCATTAGGGTTTTTAAAGGTAAAGAGTGGGGATTTTTTTAAAATCGTTCGATTAATTATATCGCATACTTGTTTTAAAGTGGTACCCATATGAAGTGCTAATGAAGAAGATTTAAAGCTTTTATCGGCATTGCTAAATCCCGAAATTACTTTTGTGGCTGTAACTAAATCGTCAAATAATTCTGGTTTCATAGCATCAATTTTTTTCGATCTATTTTCCATAGGTACCTAATATTTATCCTTGCGCCTAAAATCACTATTTTACGTCCGCCCTTACTATTCACAAGAATTAAAATAACAACCGCTGAAACAAAACTGTTAAATTCGAGGTGAAATATAAAAACCGGGGAAGTACCTAAAAGATTCGGCAAACAATACGAGACCCAGCGTTGTGGCAACATCGCTGGGTCTCATATTGTTTGCTGAGTGTGCCATATATAACTGGCGGGACTCGCATGTCCTTTTGACTTGTAAGTGGGACTCGTACGGTATGCTCGGTATAGATTTTTTAAACTAAAAGATTTTTCTTACCCCTCTCTGGGGCCCATAAAAGTTCATATTATATTATTTATTTTTCTATAATAAAAATCTAATTATACACTTTGGTTATGGTGGGTCTCGGGTGGTCTGCTGGATATATCGGGACTCGCATGGTGCGTTGCTCGCGTATATATATATATATATATATATATATATATATATATATATATATATATATATATATATATATAGATAGAAAAGTAAGCCTAACTTTTGTTTTTATTGTATCCCTATGAGCATTCGAGAATCTGGTCAAGTTTGGAGCGCTGTAAAACCTATATAAATAAATATAATTAAACAAATTTATAGTGGAAATTGTTCGATGAAAAATCCTCTACAAAATTGCTATAATATTATTTTATTTTAAAATGAACTGAAAAAAAGTTATAACCTCCAAAAAGAAACTTGTTAAAAATTTTTTATATATTTTTGTTTATATCTTTTTTGTTGGTCACTTGACGATAAAAATTAATAGAAATAAAATTGTAGAAAATTTAATTTGCCACATTTTATGTTTAAATAGATTATGCGTAGGGTTGGTAGTTTATGAGATATAGCGCGAAACCCCTTTGCACACCATTTCCAAATGGCAAGGGTGACGACCCCAAAAACTTGAACTTAAGCTTCTACTGATCCCCCTACACATTAAAGAAATAAAATTGACTCCTCTAACAAATGCAAGGTACGGCTTAAAAAATGTAACATTTTAATGGAGTATAGATTCTTAAATTGCATATGATACATTTATAAATAAGTTAAATAGTTACTTTCAAACCTCTAGGACAGGAAGATAAAACGGGTAAATAAAAAAATATCAAAAAAACCTTGGATAACGGTGGGATTGATATATTTAATCAAACAACGAGATTTTCTTAAAAAGAAATTAACGTCTATATTTATCCTTTTTATTGTAGTCAAGTAATTACCTAAAAGTACACGTTGAAAGATGTACTATAAACACGAGTATTGAGCCTATTGTACATTGGGATTATTTTTATGACACACCGTATAAAACTTGCATTGATCAGTTTCCGAAGAGAAACTGGTTAGTTTTTAAATAAGTGTTGAAACAAGGGCTTCGGTAAGCAGGTAAAGTGAGTAAGGAACCTTACAAAGCTGTGTTAAATTTTGTTTTCAATATTTTTGATGGGTAGGTATTTTTCGTTTGTATAATTATAAGTACGTACACAAAAATTAAAATTTATTAAACAGTTACATTTCCTAGTGTGTTCTTGTGTATTTCCAAATGTCCCCATCAAATTAGAAACAAAAGAAGCACAAAGCGCGTTAGTACGGGTCCCTTCGGGACCCGGGCCTGGTTCCGCGGGTACGCCACTGTCTGAAATAGTCTCGTAGTAGCGCGGATACACATGAACTGTCAATACGGATGGAATAGGCACAAAGACAACTAATGCAGCCACGATACAAGAGAGAGGTCCTAGAGAGAGACAGACAAGGTGGTGGAAACTTTGATAGGCCGTGTAATTTGAGTTGCCTATATCAACTTAAATCGGGGAAATATAAAAGTAAAATTGTAAATATAACAGTAACATAAAAACATAATCAAGGACTACTTCTTCACTTTATATAAAACAGTCACTAATTTAGTATTTAAATAGTTTTAAAATTATTTAACTCCCAAATACTTTAGGAAAGTAGGTATTTGTTTTGATAAATACAAATAACAATTCTGAAAAGTATTTAAACACCAAGTGTGGCACTGTGTACTCTATTTATCCCCTAAATACAAAAAAGTGGTTAAATTTTGAAATATGTACTGCCAATCAGCATTAGGCCTTAGCCAAGTTAAAATATAAGTTAAAATATTCAACGAACTGTAAATACCGATTCAATCGGGTCCATTTATATAGGCAACTCAAATTACACGGCCTGTCAAATTCCCCAACACCTTGTCTGTGTCTCTCTAGGACCTCTCTCTTGTATGTTGGTGTCAATCTTGCTTCACTATTTGAATGGGACATGGCCATTCCATCCGTATAGGGCTTTTCATTCACAGTCATTTGTTTCGAGCTTCTGTCATGTGTCACATAATATTAATATATCTACGGCATACGTTATTAGTATATACCATGATACAAACCAAAGACGTATGACGTAGATATATTAATATTATGTGACACATGACAGAAGCTCGAAACAAATGACAATCGATGAAAAGCCCTATAGGGCTTTTCATTCACAGTCATTTGTTTCGAGCTGCTGTCAAATGTCGTATAATCCGTGTATATTAATATTATACACAGATTATACAACATATGACAGAAGCTCGAAACAAATGACAATCGATGAAAAGCCCTATTGAGAGTTCATTGGGATACACTCAGGTCACGGTTCTTAGACATTACTACGGTTGCCTAAATCGACTAACCAATGAACATTAAGGGTGAGATTACGTCACGAGAGTTTACTGTCATTTGAATCGTAATATGATTTTTTTCGAATCCTGAGAAAACCAAGTATTTTAGAAAAATTTAAACGCAGGATGCAAGATTACATTATTATCGAGGGCGGAAAGCCCCTTAGAATAAACAAGCAGATTCTATTGAATGAAATATTTGAAATTAAATATCACACTTCTCTTTTATTTTCAGCCCTGTAACTTATTAAAATAAACATTATAGAAGTTTTCAGCCCTCGGTAATAATGTAGTCTTTCATTCTGAGTTTAAAATTCTCAAAAATATTTATTAGTTTTCTCAGGATTCGAAAAAAATGAATACAATTAAAACACATTGAGAATTTTGAAATGCGTCAAAATTTTGCATTAACTCTTGTAAAATTCTGAACTGTTGAATTCCAGCTTCCCTAATAATTATTGTACATCAAAAGACATTAGAAACTATTTGTAGAGGATTGAAATCTGTATTGGAAATAACTTTTAAAATTGGTCTACGTAATTAAACATATTCCAAAATTTTGTAAAAGTGTAATACATTTTAGTTTTCAGCCCAAACTTAGGCCACACACAATGCAATAATGTTCACATTTTTGAACTGTCAATATTTTTATTTTATCATCTATTGTTTAAAAACAATACAGTTAATAAGATACCCTCAGTTGCGGAGAAAGGATTAATAATAAAGATTGTTTTATTCAGTCAATGGTGTAAGCACTGTCAGTTAAATAGTAACGTGTGGCCTTACTTTTACACGCATACCTATTGTGGCAAGTGTATCATATTTTTCAAAATTTTGGAATGCATTTAAATCGTAGAACAATTTTAACTTTTGATTTTAATACAGATTTTAATTCTCTACAAGTATTCTCTCATGAATTTTGATGTAAAATAATTAGGGAAGCAGGAATTCAAAAATTCAGAATTTTACATTGAGTTTCCTATGGCCCTTTTTACGATTCACCACCCGGTATAAGATAAAATGTGTACTATTTGTCTAATTATTTCATAATAACACAAATAATACACATATATACACAATAACACACATTCAATGATCGAAAATCATTTATAAATATGGGAATGTAAACTCTTGTGACGTAAAGTCAAAAATATAAGTCTCCCCACCACCGTCGGACAAGACAACCGTAATAAAGTCTAATAACCGTGCACTCAGGTCACGTAAAAACGCGGCACCCATAGCGCCGCCAACTTTATAATGCCCAAAATGTCATGCAGGATATAAATCACGCGATTTTTTGCGATGCAATAGTGGCGCCATCGGACGGAGGGCCTAAATACTTATCGGAGCACCCACGTATGTCTGATTATACAAGATATTTATTACTAAATATTCGTTAATACTATGTGATTAAATAATTATGTAATTAAATTTTTTTTTAATAGCATCATAGCCCATAAGCTAAATACCTTATTAAATATAAGACAATTTTGTAGAGTTATGGTCTACACACCGCTGATTTAAACCAATAAATGATCAGATTTTATTACACTATCCATAGCCAAATACAGCATAAACAAATTATTTAGAAAATATATAAATGAGATAATTACCTTATTTACGAGTATGAGATATAATATAGCAACACCTTGGCCTTCTATTTATACCTATTAAGTGATTGAATTTTTTAGAGCAATATTTTATGGACATCCGATCAATCTAAATAATTTGCTAATAAGACCACTGAAGGTGAGGTAGTTGTGTCACATCGACCTCTGTACAGTTGTAGGGAAAAACCAAACATATTGATATGAAGTGCATGGTAGAATGCGATTACACGAAAAACCCCCAAGGTATACTTGTCTTTACAAGACTTTTTTTTCGTATTATGTGTTTGAAACATTTTAAAGACCACACTATTTCTATATTTATTTATTCGTAAAACATTATTATAAAAAAAACTATTATTTATATTTAATTTAAATACATATAAGTTAAGTATTGTTAAATAATATTTTGTTTATTTTACAGAGTGGCCGGCCGTAGACGAAATAGAGAGTCCGACCGAAATTATCAAAAAGTAAATAGTTATTAATTTCACAGCAACGTGGCGCGCCTACCGTGTTCTCTTTTCTTTTCACTATTACCGTTGATTAAAATATTACCTCAATCAACGCTATTACCTATTTTCTATTTTTCTTTGCCGACGTGAACTGGCGAAGAGCGCCCCGCCAAGTTCCATGTAATCCCGGCTTAAGACGGGCCCTTTCGAACAATCGTTTTTTCCGATTATAGCGCCATCTATCCATAATTTGAAAAAATGTTTCGAATAAAAGTTGCTTATTTTTACGTAAAGAATCCAAATCTGGAATAAAAATTTGGGGCTCCTATTTAAGATTTTAATGTAACCCCCCACCCCTCCTCCGTGGGGGTCCTGTTTGGTACCATTCGATAGATTTTTCAAAAATATTGATTAAGTGTATTTTGCAGTTTTTCGATCTAATATTTATTTTGCGAAATATCGCGGGATTTGTATTTAAAATTTTAAATTTACCCCCCACCCCTCTCCGTGGGGTCATGTTTGGTATCATTCGATATATTTTTGAAAAATATTAAACACGTATTTTTTAGTTTTTTGATCTAACGTTTTTTTGTGAAACTTTTTAACTCGCCCATTTCCTTACGCTACGCTCAAATCATCACATTTTTGAAATATACACTTAGTCCAGAGCGGATCTGTTTTGAGATGGACGTTGAGAGGTGACTCTATTTTTTTGCAGAAATTTCTTGGAATTAACTCATATAATAATAATTGAGTTATCTTCCCACTCAAAAAGGTCCAGAACATTGTTTAAATAATCAAAATGTCAAAAAATTAAGGAAACATTCGATTTTTTTTTCGTTTTTTGATTATAACTTTAAAAGTATTCCGAGAAAAGTTGCACTAAAACAAAAGTTGCGTAATTACATTTCCAATATAAGATTGTATAAATATTTTTAGAATTGTTACTCTTGTTGCAAAATAGCAATAATTGCGAAAAAAACAAGTATTCGCATTTTACGTTTTTCAACCATTTTTGCTACACTTAGGACCTTCATATCTTACCCAGAAAAACTTTATGATATAATAAAACAATACTGTAGATTTAGTTAAGATCGGTTCAATAGATTTTGCAAAGTAAATTTTGCAATTAAGCTTTCCCAAAAAAAATTCATTTTTCAAAATGTTGCAGGACTGAAAATAAACAGATAGCAAGTTAAATTTTTGTTTACGAATAGAAGAATACTGTATCTTTCATTTGCAATTTGCAAAATTAAAATCGGTTAACTACCACGGCGTCAGGAATTTTTTAAATAAACATTAATTTTTGGTGCTACGCGCAGGACAGCGGTGTTTGATTCATACAAGTTGATTTTTACCAAAATTCCTTCCAATCTTTATCTAATATATTATTTTCTTACTCTATATTTTATTGTATGTTCATATTTTAATTCCACAAAAATCAAACTAATTTGATTATTGTTTGTGAAAAATTGTTTAAACAATTGCATATGTTTAAAAATAATACACTTTTATTAGTTAAATATATAAGCAAAGAAAATTTTTGTTAAGAAAGTGTTATTTCAAAGGACAGAGTATGCGTTTTTATTTTGCAATAAACAAATTTATTTACTTATTTCGAAATGTACTAAAAATTAAAATTTATCAACCATTATCAAAGATCATTGGAATGACCAATCAGGGCGAACGTATCCGCTGTCCTGCGCGTAGCACCAAAAATTAATGTTTATTTAAAAAAATTTCGGACGCCGCGCCGTAGTACATAACCGATTTTAATTTTGCAAATTGCAAATGAAAGGTACAGTATTCTTTTATATGTAAAAAAATTCAACTTGCTGTCTGTTTTGTTTACAGTGCTGCAACATTTTGAAAAAATGAATTGTTTTTTGCAAAAGCTGGATTGCAAAATTTATTTTGAAAAATCTATTAAACCGATCTTAATGAAATTTACGGTATTGTTTTATTATATCATAAAGTTTTTCTGGGTGAAATATGAAGGTCCTAAGTGTAGCATAAATTGTTGAAAAACGTAAAATGCGAATACTTGTTTTTTATGGTTTTTTTCGAATTAATTGCTATTTTGCAACAATGGTGACAATTTTTAAAATTTTCAGTTAATCCTATATTTTAGGAAGATTAATTACGCAACTTTTATGTTGGTGCAACTTTTCTCGAAAATGAATACTTTTACAGTTCTAATCAAAAAACCAAGAAAACAATCGAATTTTTCCTTCATTTTTTGACATTTTGATTATTTAAACAATGTTCCGGACCTTTTTGAGTGGGAGGATAACTCAAATATTTTATATTTTCAAGAAATTTCTGCAAAAAAATTTGAGTCACCTCTCAACATCCAAATGTACTAATATTTTTACAGATGCCCCCTGGTCTAACTGTTTTGCGTGTCCTTATCTTACCTTATCTTAATCTGACAATTTCGAGTATTTTTAAGGATAGATTTTTTTTTCGGGCCCCCCTTAACGAACTCCCCTGTGTTAAGAGCCAATATATGGTAGAGGTACATCTGCAGGGCACCAGGTTTCTCTCCATATGATAATCTGACGCGCTCGAGTAACTGCAAAAATCCCCGCTTGGGCTCCCCTACCATAGGTATCAACCCTTCCTCCCACAAACATGGCTATCCGATTGTTACTTATGGGCATGAATGCCATTAGGAATTTCAAGAGTCACTTTATCATGGGCCGCATATGGAGATCTTTTCTTTATCAGATATCTTCAATAGCAATATGCCAAATTATTTGAAAACAAAGACGTTCGATCAACGTATGCCACAGCACCAAACCCATGTAGTTAATCCATGCCACAGCAATCAAACTTGTGGCCCAAATAACAATGGAACGGTTGTTCCTTGGACTGACTCTCAGAGACAGGGTTAGAATCGAGGAAATAAGAAGAAAAATAGGCGTCACAGATGTCATAGAGTACATAGCGTGGCTGATGTGGAATTGGGAGGGCCATGTAACCAGAATGAATTTTGGGCAGTGGGCCCAAAATTCTAGTGTAGACACCACGATCAGACAGAAGAAGCAAATGTAGATAACTTACAAGATGGACATACGACGTATGTCGTATGTCGTAACTTAGGGGGTGTGTTTGTTTAACTTTGGACGTAGAAGGTTGATTGATGATACCTCCTAAGGCTAGGATGACTACCGTGCGTGGATGTTATAAGACGCCATGAGCAAAGCAATATTATTTAACTTTTGGAATGTTACTAGACGTCTTAAAATAATCATACCGTTTGAATGGGTATAAAGTTATCTATCTAATTAGCCTTTTTAGGTCCATCTTTGGACATAGGCCTCCCCAATTTTTTTTCCATTCTTCTCTGTCGCTACATTCATCCACCTAGAGCCCACGTGCTTCTTGATATCATCTGCCCATCTCATGTGGGGCCTTCCTCTGCTGGGGTATACATTTATAACGAAGGTAAAAAGAGAAAAGTGTACACATTAAAGTGTGTAAGGTACTAAATTGGGCTAGACTACTGGGAACACTAATGGGTAACTGGTTTTATTTATTTTCTAAGGTTAAGTTAAAATTTCAAATTCCTCTTGAAAGACTAGACTACAACATTAGATATATCTTGCTGATGTCATTTATTTAAAAAATTATCATTAATTCGGTTAATAGTGGAGTCAATGAAGGTTTTCACCTCCGATTTCGTTGAACCTCCATCGATTTTCATGAAAATTGGTAAGTATGTAGAGGATACCTCAAGAAACAAAGGTGACATGGTGCCAACTTGCGCTTTTACCCTGGGGGGGGGGATGCCACCCCTTCTCGGGGGTGGAAATTATTGTATTAAAAATAATACCACTAATCGATAGAGGGACAAATTATAAGTAAAATTTGTTATATAAAGTTATTTCAATAAATCAATAGTTTTTGAGTTAATAAAGATCAAAAGTTTTGATTTCTCCTGAAAAAAATCCATGTTTTAAAGCAGTTTTTCATAAATAACTCAAAAACCATAAGTTTCTTTAAAAAAGTTGTTATTACCAAAATCGAAGATAATATAAAAATAAATAAGCTCCTTATTCGAAAAATCCTTTATTACATATACAAAGTGAGTTATATGCAATTGAATGTATATTTTTTTCCGCGAGTACTTAGTATTCAAGCTTAAATAACAGGAAAACGATGCACTTTTTTAAATATAGATATTAAACATTTTAATAAAGTACTTAAAGGTAACTATCAAAAAGCTATATAAGAAGTCGATAGCATCAAAATTAAGCAAGTTATGATGGGAATAAGAGGACCCTTTCAGATTTTTTAGGGAAGAATGAAAAATGAAACATACGTCATTTCCACAAAAATTAAAATTTATAGTAACCCATTTAAAACTTTATTTATTTTAACATGAGTAATAACTTCAACAATTTTGACCGGTTTAGAATGCATATATTTGAAAAAAAAATACGATTAAAAAAATTAGAACTTTTCAAATTTTCGTGAATTTCATTTTCTTTTGATAATAACTCCAAAAATACTCGATATACTTAAAAAATAGTAGAGGACAAAATTTTAGTTTTAACTTTATTTAAGCTTTTTCTTTTTTTAATATTTTTTACGACAAAAAATAACCGAGATAGAAACATTTAAAACCTAAATTTTACTGCGAGAACCATGTAACCGGGGCCCTTTCACCTTGTATTTAAAAAAAATAAAGGATTTAGAAAATTATGTTTAATACAGTGTTATAGAACTTTTACTTAGCTTTGTAATGGTTTTTGGATAAATCTCATATTTCAAAATTTAACGGAGTTATTTTAAAAAAACCAATAACATTTTCTTTGAAAAAATTTTATAGCGGAGATTTTGTATGTATACAGGTTGTGGGAAGTCCAATTAGTCGTTTGTTGTAGGAGATACGAAAAAAGTTTATTTAGGTGAGATTGGGGCATAGATAATATCAGAATTTAAATACATTTCCAAATATACAGGGCCACCCATATTGACAGGGTGAAACAAAATTATCTTTTGTTTAATGGAACACCCTGTATATTTTTACATTTTTGGATTCTCCTCTATGTTTTATTTCTTAAAATATCAGGTTTTGTGATGTTATACGAAGTAGTTTAAAAGATAATTACGTTTTTATTTTCAAATTTCATAGCAATATTCACCCCCTGTATAATTGTAGTGATTTGACATCAGAAAATCAATTTATGTTCAAGTGATTTTTAATATAATCTATTATTGTTAAAAATTATTAATCTAGCAAAACGTTTAATTTTAGCTAATACAGGGTTGGTCGAAACTGAATGAGTGTTTTCTCAAAGTTTGAGAGAATGAGTTTTCTCAAACGGAGCAGCCTGTAATGTCTGTAATGAGCATTGTAATGAAATGCTATTGTATGGCACTTTATTATTTCCCACCCTGCCAGTGAGAACTGAATTTATTTTTGAAATCCCTAACTTTATGTCTTTAATTATTTTAAATATTGTATTGTAAACGATTAAAAAACAATCAAATTAAATTGAAATGAATAACCAGTGTATATCTTCCACATTTACTTCATATTTAACGTAGCCTGTACCATAACATTGCACAGATTATTATCCCTGTATAGCAACGATATACCATGAATGTGAATTCATACTTGAGAAATGTCCTATATCCAGTCTCACAAAAAAAGGGATTCCTCAAACATAATATATATGCAGACAAAATCAGCCAAAGTGATTTGCGATATCTAATTAAAGGCCCTACCAAGTTGGTTTTGTTGAACATAGCATGGAAGCACGACGATACTTTAGTGATAAGCGTATTTTTCGTAGTAGCTATAGTATGTTGTTTTATATTATGTATTACCTATATTAAATTAGTTTTAGTATGTTTCGTTTATCTAAAAAAATGTAAAACAAACAAAAATTCTGTTTTTCTTGTAGTTGTTTTTTCGTATAGATATTGTTTTATATTGTAGTAAATTGAATTTAGTTTTAGTATGTTCCGTTTGTTTGTAGAATTATATTTAATTAGATTTGCTTTAATTACTAAAATAAATAAATTTTCAATTATATTTTATGTATTTGTGGAAAAGGAAACCTAGCATTAGCGGCCACATTTCTATAACGGCCAATTGTTTTCTATTTTTAGTGGCCGTTATTGTCAGGTTTTACTGTACCAATAATATTTTATTAAATTATGAAATATTATTTAAATAAAAAATTTATAAACTTGATAAAAGAAAGTTTGCTTAGAATTTTCTCCTCTATCTAATTATGGGGTTATTTTTAATAAAATAGTGTTCACCCATGAGAAGGGGTAACATCCACCCCCAGGATAAAAGCGCAAGTTGGTACCACATCATTTTTGTTTCTTGAGGTATCCCCTAACTACTTACCAATTTTCATGAAAATTGATGGAGGTTCAACGAAATCAGGGGTGAAAACCTTCAGTGACTGCCTTTTTGGAAATATAAAAGATTAATTTTTTTCGTGATTGTCGATTTGCTAATTTTCTGATTTTTGGTTGCTATAAGGTTTAAAAAATTAATAAAAATTATAAATCATGCACATAAATGTAAAAAGATATTTATTTTACTTAATTAAACTAGATTGCTTGAGACAGAATGCTGAAATCTGCATTTTTATCATTAAAAAAAAGGTGGATTTCACCCCTAAAATGCAGAAAGCGCAACTTGGTGCCACATCACTTTTGTTTTTTGAAGTATCCTCTAACTAATCAACAATTTTCATGAAAATCGATGAAGGTTCAAAGAAATCGTGGGTGAAAACATTCAGTGACTACACTTTCAGAAATATAGAAGAATAAGTTTTTCGTGATTTTCGACTTGTTAATTTTCGAATTTTTGGTTGCTATAAGGTTTGAAAAATAAAAAAAAATGTAATTCATGCACATAAATATAAAAAAAATATTTATTTTTTTAAATTAAACGAGATTACTTGCGCCATAATGCGGAAATCCGCATTTTTTACAATTTAAAAAGTAGGGGTGTATTACACCCCTAAAATGCAAAAGCGCAAGTTGATGCTATATATTTTATTGCTTGAGGTATCCTCTAACTACTTACCGATTTTCATGAAAATCGATGAAGGTTCAACAAAATAGAAAGTGAAAACTTACAGTGACTGCACTTTCAGAAATCTAAAAAATAATTTTTAAAAAAGGGGTGTATTTCACCCCTAAAATGCAAAAAGCGCAAGTTGGCACTATGTCACCTTTGTTCCTTGAGGTATCGTTTAACCACTCACCAATTTTTATGAAAATCGATAGAGGTTCAACGAAATCTGAGGTAATAACTCATATCCACCTTCATTGACTCCACTATAAATAATGAATCCTAAAACTACTCAGCAACGATATTGTTAGTCCCACTTTCGTATCTTATATTTTGCAATACAGTGCGTTCATAAAGTCTTCTTCTTCTTCTTATTCTTTTTATATAGACATTACTCTGTCTGTTTTTCAATGTGCCTCCAGTAAGTTGTCATTCCATCTTTTTCGTGGTCTTCCCATTGATCGTCTTCCTATTGGGGAACCGTCTCTCGCCGTCCTTACTACTCTATTTGTTGTCATTCGGCTTATGTGGTCGTTCCATTCTACTCTTCTGCTTTTCACCCAGTTATTAATGTTGTCCACCTTGCATCTCCTTCGTAGCGTTCATAAAGTAACGCATAAATTCATTATTAGCTGAATAAACAATTTTATTAGAAATTCTCGAAGCAGGTCGAATTTTGATTTTAATGTATGATTTTTTAGTGATTATACCAGTGACGTCATCGGTCTGGACGTGATGACGTAACCGATAATTTGTTTAAATGAGAGTAGTGATAGCTCATTTGAAAGGTAATTCAATTCTGTATTAAGTAATATTAACATTAACATAATTATTTATAGGGTTAAAAGAAATGGAAAGGAAACAGATAAGTTTAAGGTCGGTGAAGGGGTACGACAAGGAGACCCACTGTCATCATTGTTGTTCAGTATCCTTCTTGAAATGGTCATCAGAGAAGCCGAAATTAACAGGACAGGACTTGTATGCCAACGGAAACACCAATGCTTGACATTCGCTGATGACATAGTACTGATAGCCAGAAGTAAACAAGAATTAAAAGAAATACTAAAAAGACTAGAGCCGATAGGAAGAAAGAAAGGGATATACATAAACGAAGAAAAGACTAAATATATGGAATGGACAGAACGAGAATACACACAAGGACAATATCTGACAATAAACACAGAGGCAAAAATATATACATTCGAAGAAGTAGAGAGATTCCAATATCTAGGAGCGACATTCACTAGGAGACCAAATATAAAAGAAGAAATCCAAGCGAGAATTATGGCTGGTAATCGTTGTATCTTTCCTCTAAACAACTTATTAAGAAATAAGAACATATCTAGAGGGGCTAAGATAAGAATATACAAGACAGTGAAAAGACCTATAGTATTGTATGCCAGTGAAACATGGACAATGGACAAATCCGAGCAAGTCATGCTTAAAGTGTGGGAAGAAAAAGTCCTAAGAAAAATATTTGGCAGATAGATATGAAATATGGATAAGAAGACCAAATGTAGAACTGGAGAGGATGTATGGTGAACCAAACATAGTAGGGATCATAAAATCACAAAGACTGAGATGGTTGGGACATATCCAAAGAATGCCAAACACGAGACTTCCCAAAAGAATACTAACGGGAGGAATAGGAGGAAAGAAGAAGAAAGGTAGACCGAAAACCAAATGGAAGAAATATATTGAAAAAGACATAGAAGAACTGAAAATCACAAATTGGAAAAATAAAGCAGCAAATAGGAGAGATTGGAAAGGAATAGTAAACCAAGCCATGGGCCTTCTAGGCCTGGAGAGCTAAACTATATATAATTATTTATATAGGGTGTCCAAATTTTTTTTAACAATTTAATTGACACAAAAAGAAAAATGTGCGTAATTTATTTAATTCAAAATACATTTTACTGCTGTCAGAAAACAGGAAAAATTACTATCTATTTGACAACAAAACATTGTTTTTCGCTTTTTTTTTTCGTTTACTCAATGTTCAAGCTGCCACCCACCTGCCTCTTGGCAGTTATATCTGTGGCAAAAAAGTTTATCTAATGCCATCCATTCTTTGTGAACACAAGCACTCTTGGTAGTTTGAACATTTATTAAACGAAAAGCAATGTTTATTTGTCAAATAACATTTTATTTCAGTTTTCTGATAGCAGTGAAGTGTATTTTGAATTAAATAAATTACGCACATTCTTCTTTTTGTGTCAATTAATTTAATTAAAAAAATTGTGGACACCCTATATATAGGGTGTATAAATAATTATATTAATGATTATATTACTGAATAGGGAATTCAATTATCTTTCATATGAGCTAGCACACATCGATCACGTCATCACGTCTACACGGATGACGTCATTATATTTGTCAAAAAATCATAAATTAAGATAAAAAATCGACCTGCTTCGGAAGGACCAGGCAACACTCCTTATGAAAAAGTGGTCCCGGTCAAATTTGATGAAAGTTCGGTCAATGATACTTCTTGATGTGTAGATTAAAAAAGTCCATGGTACCTGGGTCTGAATAACTACTATTCTCGAGTTACAGCCTTCTGAAGTTATTGGATTCAAGTGCTTGGTTTACGTTAAGTGCACTTTTACGGTCAAGTGAACGAAAATATTTATTCTTAGAAGAAGAGAGAAACTCATGTTCTTCATACATACTTGCGTGTAGTATATGAATTCGTGGTCAAAAATAGTTGGATCGTATTTTAGTCTTCAGGAAACCTCCGAAAAGTCTTCAGAAAACTAAAGAAGTGAGGTCTAAAAGGTGCTGCTAGATCGATATAAGCATTATCATGTTTTCATGAATGTTTCTCAGTTATGGAATACCAGCAAAACTACAGTTCCGCCTTATCTTTAGAAAACTAGTGAACAGTGTCGGATCTGGGGGGGATGGGGTAATTCCATCCGTAACATGTTCCAGAATAATTAAAGAAAAAATTGTTGAAACATAAAAACATTAATTGACATAAAACTTGTGCCACATATCAGATTAAGGACAGGTAGAGAACATGGACTTGATTTCAATACAAAAAAAAACAAAGTAAATGGTAGTTTGTAAATGCTAAATATGAATTACAATTGTCTATGGTAAAATCGGGTTTAAATCATCTTCGACTATTCGTATGTTAACATTTTGCTGATATCGGTTTGATGCGTCATATGTCGTGTTAACTAACGACCTATCAGGATACTTAACATTGGGTTGATGTCTCGAAAAGCCTAAAAACCATAACACACTGGTGATATGAGCACAAGTACCTACAGTTCTCGCACCAGATTGACAGGTACAGTAGTACCCGTTAATCGGTTCTTCTACAGGCTCATCTTCATCATTATCTTCATCAACCGTATAGGAAATGAATACTTGGTGTTTTGTAGCTTGCCAAAACCTAGAAAATATTCGAACTCTTATGAATCCCGGTTCATCCATATTCTCATCAATTTGAAACTCTTCGTCATTTTCTGTTACTATTTTATCTTGTATGTAAGATGGTGTCAGTTTAATTTGATATATCCCAATCGTAAGGTCTTTTAGGTAGTCTAAGTCGAAAACAGAAAAGTTAGCAAAATCATGATTATGAAGCCTTCTCCATTGACCATTTCTTCTATATGATTATACCTAAATATGAATATTATAGTTGTTATAAAAATAACCCTACAAAATTATTCTCCATAATATTTTGTATTAAAAAGCTCGATCATCATTGGCTGTAGAACCCCTGGTGGACCTCGGTCTGTTCGAGAATCAGCTTCCATTCCATTCTATTCTCCGCCTTGGTTTCCCAATTTCGTACTCTTAACACCCGTAACTCATCTTCTCTGGTCCTTAAATCGTACTCTGTGCCATGGGCGCCCATACCCATGGGCAGGGGGGGCCGTGACCCCCCTGGCTTTTCGGGTGATTTGAATTATATAGGGTTATTCAAAGTATACAAAATATAATGTGCAACATCTTCACGTTTGCCACCCCCCTAAAATTTTTATATGGGCGCCCGTGCTCTGGGCTTACGTCTTTTCGTCACACTATCCGCTCTTTGGTTATAAATGTGTTTTGATGGCTCCATCCCGTTTATTTTCGTTAAATAAAGTTATTTCATTAATTCTGCAACATCTTACCGGTGGAATTACCCCTATCCCCCCTAGATCCGCCACTGTTCATTAGTTTTCTACAGATTAAGCCGAACTGCAGTTTTGCTGGTATTGCATAACTGAGAAGCATTCATGAAAACATGATAATGCTTATATCGATCTAGCAGCACATTTTATACCGCACTTCTTTAGTTTTCTGAAGATTTTTCGGAGGTTTTCTGAAGACTAAAATACGATCCAACTATTTTTGACCACAAATTCATATACAACACGCAAGTATGTATGAAGAACATGAGTTTCTCTTTTTCTAATAATAAATATTTTCGTTCACTTGACCGTAAATTAGTGCACTTAACGTAAACCGAGCACCCGAATCCAATAACTTCAGAAGGCTGTAACTCGAGAATAGTAGTTATTCAGACCTAGGTGACATGTACTTTTTTAATCTACACATCAAGAAGTATCATTGACCAAACTTTCATCAAATTTGACCGGGACCACTTTTCCATAAGAAGTGTTGCGTGGTCCTTTCTAATAATGTTGTTTATTTAGTTAATAATGAATGTATGCAGTACTATATGGACACACTGTATATCACATAAAGAGGGAAAATATTAATGGTTTAATTTTAGCCAAGGAAAGCAGCTTTAAACTGTTGTGCAATTTATTGCTTTTTTATTACTACTTAACTTGTGCGAGATCATTGATTTGTCTATAAAAAAATATTTTCATTTCTTTGGGAGCTTTATGCTCGCTTTTCATTAATTTTTAAGTATAGGTCTTTACTTGAAACACGTGTTTCAAGTTGTAAATTACTAGCTTAACTGCATGGAAAATTATTTAAGTTATATAACTTCTATTAATTTTTAATATCAATAAGTATTGTTCTGAAGATATTTCACTGTGGAATTTTTGTGATTAACTATTCTAATTGGGAAATAAGCAACAATTTAATAATAAGTAGCAACCTGGGCTAATTAGGAAAATACAAGGAATAGCTATTTGTATAACAAGGGAGGAAAGTGCTACTTTTCCTCCCGAGAATGAAGTTTACGCGTAGCGGAGGGCAGTAATCATTCAAGGGAGGAAAAAGCACTTTACTCCCATGTTATACATATGGTTTTTCCACCTTCCTCAAATAACAAGTCATTTTTTCATTTTTACTTAATTTATTTATCTAACTAGCCAACAAAATTTATTAGAACTAAACCTAATAAGTAGGTACAATATAACTGTCAACTGTCAAATATAAGTCAAATTATTAATGTAAACATTGTTAAATCACAATAACAATTTACTGTTTTTTACCATTCTACAAAATAAAGGGTGTTTTATAAATAAACATTAAAATGTATAGATACTTACGTAATAGAAAATAGATATTGTACAGGGCGTCAATAAGTTATATTTCATGAATAAAATTTCATGACGTCACTTTTACTTTTCCTCCCTAGGGAGGAAAATTTTTTTTCTCCCTAGGGAGGAAAAGTACAACTTTGCTCTCTACAATCAGGTTCGGAAAAGAATACTTTCGGTAGAGGTAGGTGGAAAAAGTTATTTACCAGCATTTTTATTGCTGGAATCGAATCTTATGATTGTATATATTAATAATATAGGTATGCAATGTCCGCAGATAGTGTGCTACTTTTTTATAAACAAAACGACCCCCGTAAATCGTGTTTTTCTCAATTTTTGCTCTATAACTCCAAAGATTTTAATTTTACAAGAAAAACACCCAAATAAAAATTCACCGTAATTAAATTCTGTATAAAGAGGTGTTTTTCCTGATTTACTTCGACAAAAATATTCCCCGGAAAATTCGGGTTTTTCCAACAAAATCTTTAATTTTCAACTTATATTTTAGATAAGTAATTGTCTATCAATAATTAAATAACTTGGTAATATAAAAGCTCTTTTCATATAGATAATAATTCCAGAAGCCAATGGAAATTTAATGAACAGTTTAACAACAATTGAATTGTTAATTAAAAGTTTACGGTCGCTATAATAACCACAATAATTATGATACATAAGAATAATTATGATTTTTGTATAAAAAGGCACTGTACCTATCAAATGTATTTTATAGAATTGAAATTGGACTATTTAAGAGGCCTCAGGAATATTTTAAAATTATAAACAATTTTTTGGCTTATAAACAATTAGAATATCTCGGGAAATATTCAATTAAATTAAATCATGAAAACGGTATTGAAAAAAAAAGCGGCAGGACGCTTCTTTTAAAAGAAAAACGTTTAATTGCGATGGGTTCTTCCTGAGATACAACCGGTCAAATTTGACCGGCACTTACGACAAAGATATAAACAACAGGATCATAATTTTCAAACCATCACGTTTTTAGTTTTGTTATATTTCTGTACACCAATTTTTATATATTTAAAATACTCATAACATATATTATTATAATAAAAACTATCGATATTACGAGTGAAAATTGCCAAAAATAGCAAAATTTCAATCAAAATTTCGGTTGGAGAAAATGTAATCTTAAAGTTAAAAATCGGTATACGTTAAAAAAAAAGCATTTTCTCGGCTTCCCATGGAGCAATTTTCTTCATTGTTTTTTTGCTCCCAAGTAACTCGAGTAGAGCCATATAACTAATGCATTATTAAATGTCAAACTTGCTTTTGTTTTGTTATAATAGGTTAATTTATTTATAAGAAAAGAAAACTACATATTTTTTCAAGTTGTAGACTTTTTTTAGGTAAACTTATTACAAGGGTACATTTTACCGTTAAAAACACAAATATTCTTATTTGAAAGCTGTATAGTTATTTAAACAATCTTTATTTAAACAAATTAAAAATCGGGAAAAACACGTCTCTATGCAGAATTTAATTACGGTGAATTTTTATTTGGGTGTTTTTGGTGTAAAGTTAAAATCTTTGGAGTTATAGAGCAAAAATTGAAAAAACACCATTTTCGTGAGCCATTTTGTTTATAAAAAAAGTGGCACACTATCTGCGGACTTTGCATACCTGTATTATTAATATATACAATCATAAGATTCGATTCCAGCCACAAAATTGCTGGTAAATACCTTTTCGCAAAAATAGCATATTCTCCGATAATCTGCCCAGACTATAGTTGGATATCCACATCCACATTAAAATCTAGATTTATCATCATGTGAGTTTCATGTATTAAAACTATGTATTAAAAATGAGATGAGTCCCAAACAGAGGTTAACTATCCTACTTTATTCTTTTAACTGGATTTTTTTTTCTTTTCTTGTTTGTTCATGCCTTTAGATATCCACAACAGGATTTGTTTGGTTCTTCTCTCCTCTCTAATTCTCAGGACGTGGTCACGGCGTGCGTGAAAGTAAATTTTCCCGCACGGCGCGCTGGAAAGTAAAATACCTTGTAATATGGCATAATAATATATGTATTATACCGGGTGTCCACTTATATTTTCCCCCATTTTAACTGCCTATAACTTCTAAACGGCTTAAGATAGAAATATGCGGTTTTCGATGAAATGTTTTATTTTAGTAAAAGTTTTGTCTGAATAGATTGAATTTTTTATATCGCTTTCAAATACGAAAAGAAAAATGGCGGATTTTTGAAAAAAACGTTGTTGACTTTTTTTAATGGAACACCCAGTATATTTTTTTTGTAAATTGAAAGAAAGGTCATTCACCTATCCAGCAATGTAAAGCTTTTCAAAATCGGTTGTCAAATCACTGAGTAATTAATTTTTAAAATGAGCGGTGGAATGTGGTTATCACATACCTAAATAACATAACTAAGCAAAATGATATTATGTTAATTATGTGATTTCCACATTGCATCTTTCATTTTAAAAATTATTTGCTCAGTCATTTGACAACCGATTTTAAAAATTTTAATATCGCTGGATAGGTAAATGACCGTTTTTTCAAGCTACAAAAAAATATACCGGGTGTTTCAATAAAAAAAATCAACAACGTTTTTTCTTCCAAAAATCCGCCATTTTTTATTTAAAAGCGACATAAAAAATGGTCGTTTACCAAAAAACTTAAAAAAACGGTCATTTCCCTATCCAACGATATAATTTTTTTAAAAATCGGTGGTCAAATGCTGAGCAATTAATTTTTAAAATGAGAGATGCAATGTGGAAATCACATATTTTAAGGCGGACATACATATCCGCGCCGCGAACTCCGCGCCGTGTGAGCACCGCGCGTTCGTGGCGCGGTTAATGTTCGTTAAAATTTTTCATTTTGACGAACCTTCCGCGATCCAGAGGAAACTTACGAACATTTAGTAATTGTAGATAATTAGTATTAATTGTGGGTGCTACATAGGGCTTTTCATTCACAGTCATTTGTTTCGAGCTTCTGTCATGTGTCACATAATATTAATATATCTACGTCATACGATATTGGTAATAGCAGTGATAGAAACCAAAGACGTATGGCGTAGATATATTAATATTATGTGACACATGACAGAAGCTCGAAACAAATGACAATCGATGAAAAGCCCTATTGGATCCGTTTTTCTCCGATCAGATCAGATCCGATATCGGCCGACGCGTCGCGACGTCGGGAGTAGCTTCTCCGATTCTCATCGAGAAGTGTTTGGTTTCATTCCGATTGGTTGCAAGTTGAGTTGCAAGTTGAGTTGTAAGTTGGTTGCAAGTTGGTTGCAAATTGGTTGCAAGTTGGTTGCAAATTGGTTGCAAGTTGGTTGCAAGTTGGTTGAAAATTGGTTGCAAATTGGTTGCAAGTTGGTTGCAAACTGGTTGCAAGATGGTTGCAAGTTGGTTACAAGTTGGGGGTTGCAAACTAACATGTTTAAATATATTCAATGTCATCATCTCATTTTCACTTTCCACGGTAAACATCAATAAGTTTGATATTTCCTTCCTAACACTCCATTACTAACAAATATTCAACTCAGGCGCCGCAAAACCAACAAACCACTCGCAAACCCGTCCAAATACGTATTGCGAACCATCAAAGCATTTGTTGAAAAGCCGACAGAAGTTAGATCGTGGTGCGCCGTGTGCGAGTCGTTTGTGTGCCACTTGAAAACACGTACTAATCTAGCAAATATGCTGCGCGCGAGCGGCTCGCACACCGAGCAGAGCGCATATGTATACCCGCCTTTATGTTATTTAGGTATGCGATATCCACGTTGCACCTCTCATTTTAAAAATTAATTACTCAGTGATTTGACAACCGATTTTGAAAAACTTTATATCGCTGGATAGGTGAATGACCTTTCTTTCAACTTGCAAAAAAATATACTGGGTGTTCCATTAAAAACAAAGCCAACAACGTTTTTTTCAAAAATCCGCCATTTTTCTTTACGTATTTGAAAGCGATATAAAAAATTCAGTCCATTCAAACAAAACTTTTACTAAAATAAAGCAGTTCAGCGAAAACCGCATATTTCTATCTTAAGCCGTTTAGAAGTTATAGGCAGTTAAAATGGGGGAAAATATAAGTGGACACCCGGTATTATAATACATGCAATAAACTAATATTTAGATATTATTTACTAATTTATTTCAAATTTATCTTATTGTATTCATGTTTTAGTGAAATTAGGGCGATTATTTCATTCATAGGCGATTCTGACCAATAGAAATCTACAGAAATGCAAATTAAGGTGATAATTTTTGATAATATCCCGTCGTCAAGTATATTACGTCAGATGCCCTTCGTTGCTACGAAAAAATACATTCAGTGACGTTAATGACAATTAATGTTTTAAAAGTTATACAAGTGATGACTTTCAACCTTAAAATATTTTATATCAACTGTGTGTTTAACAGTGCTAATTTGTACTTACATAAATAAATTACAATAAAATTTTGGTTCTGAACAGTTTTATTCATGAAATAATCGCAACAAATTGCACTCGATCTCTAAAATTAATATAGAATTTTAGAGCTCTTGTGCAATTACTACTGATAATTCGATGAAATAAAACTATTTTGACATAATATTTAAAAGTCAGATCAGTAGACAATTACAATGGTTTTAAATCGTCTTCATGGGAACCAATGTCGTCGTCGTGGTAACCCATTATATTGAAAGTTTGGTTTTTTGACAACCTTGTCAAATAATTAATTTGTGTATTTTCACTTCCAAATAAAAATTTATATAAATCTATTTTTTGTGGCTTTTTTCCAAACGTACGGCTTTAGAAAAAATATTGTTCCTAACTCATGCGGAAAGTGTCTTCCCCGCACTCGACTGCTTGCCCGAACTCCGCTATCGCGACGTTCGGGTCAACGGCAGTCTCGTGCGTGAGTGAAAGTATCACTTTCTGCACTAGTTAGTAAAATAACTATTTTTCTATTTAAGATTGAAAATAAAATGATTGCAAAATCTCAGCTATTTTTTTAATAACTGTATAAGGGGTAGTTTTTAAGGGTAGTTACATATAAAAATATCGAACTATTAGTTTTAGATTGTAAAAAAACAACAAAGGTGTAACATGTTTAAACATATTGATATCTGTAACTGCTTCCATTTATTAATTTTTAATTTTTTTTAAGTTTCATTCTTAGGGGTGGTTTTTGGTGGTTGCATTATTAAAAAATTTAGTGTCAGATTTCTTGTACTTGAAGGAAAGAAATTCTCTTATTACGATCCAAAATAAAAAACATTCATATTTGTTGACCATATTTTTTAAATAATTTTTGTATGAGGGGATGTTTTTATGGGCTGTGAGCTGTAAAATATCAAAAAATTAAAGTTATGATTGAAAACAATCAACATTTAACATAGGTATTTGAACATAATTATAGCCCATTTCCACTTTAATTCATTAGTTTTCAATTTATTGGAGTAAGGGTAGTTTTTACCCCTTAAAAATAAAAAGCATACTTTGCGACCAAGTCAGGTTAGAAGAGGAGGGTAAAATGAACTTAATTCCAAATTTTTAAGAAGATCGATGAAGGCAATTAGAATTGCGAGGTTTGGATCCATTTTAAGCTTGAATGATTGTACAATTTACTATGTACAGGGTGTTTCATTAATAATTGTCCATATAGTAACTGGAGAAACCTTATCACAAAATACGAAGATTTAACCTAAAACACTTAAATAAAATGTGGTTCTTTACTGATTTACAGGGTGTTTTATCTAAAAATTTAAAAATTATTTTAGCTCAGCGTTTTAAAACTATTCGACGTATCCTTTTCATACTTGACAGGAGGTATAAGTACTGTACAAAGTACTAAATTATGTTAAACAAACGGTTCTGTCTATTACCAGAGGCGTACGACGGGGGATAGTGAATGGTTGACCCTTTCCAAATTCTACGCCACTGTTGGAAGTGCTATTTTAGTTCAATTTTTGGATTATCCAATACTTTCTATGAAAATAATATACTCTTCGTTCGTAACGATAAAGTCATTAGTTTTCGATATCTTTGAAGTTAAAAATGAAACGACACGGTTATTTTGATTAATGTATTGTGTCGCTTCATTTTTAATTTCAAATATCTCGAAAACTAATAATTTTATCGTTACAAATGAAGAGTATATTATTTACATAAAAAGTATTGAAAAATCAAAAAATTACACTAAAATAGCAATTTCTTCAGTGACGTAGAATTTGGGAAGGATCAACCATCCACTGTCCCCTGTCGTACGCCTCTGGTAGTAGCTAGAAACGTTTATTTATCTTAATTTAGTAGGGTGTACAGTACCTGCACTTTCTGCCAAGTATGATAAGGATACGCCAAATAGTTTTGAAGTACTGGGTAGAAATAATTTTTAAATTTTTATCAAATGAATCATATCATAAATTAATCAAAATAACTGTGCCGTTTCATATTTAACTTCAAATATCTCGAAAACTAATGACTTTATCGTTACCAATGAGGAGTATAATATTTACGTAGAAAGTATTGGAGAATCTAAAAATGGAACTAAAATAGTAATTCCTCCAGTGGCGTAGAATTTGAGAAGGGTAAACCATTCACCATCCCCTGTCGTACGCTTCTGGTAGTAGCTAGAAACGTTTGTTTATCATAATTTAGTAGGATGTCTAGTAGTCGCACTTTCTGCCAAATATGAAAAGGATACGTCAAATAGTTTTAAAATTCTGAGCAAAAATACTTTCTAAATTTTTAGATAAAACACCCTGTAACTCAGTAAGGAACCACATTTTATTTAAATGTTTTAGATTAAATCTTCGTATTTTCTGCTAAAGTTTCTGCAGTTACTATATGGACAATTATTAATGAAACACCCTGTATATGAATATTGTGAATATAATCATCTTTGTAACCGGCTTCCATTTTTGTAACTATGGTACTACTTTTCATTATATCTGTCACATTTGCATAAGCATTTTAAAATTGATTACTTTTTTACTCTAGTACCAATGTTTTATAGTTTTTTCTTTTACAGAGATGCAAAACATTCCAAAAAATTTACTTGCGTCATTCTTTTGAATATTTTTAATTGGTATCAGCCATCAATTTTACTCTTTGTCATTTCTACCGCTTAATTAGACAGGCATTTTTTAAATAGAAACACATAAAGTATGAAAACGTGTATTATTTAAACTAAGATATTGTGACACATGTGCTTTATGTAAAAATTATGTAAAAAGTACGATTCCTGGTATTGGTTGCCTAAAAAAATGTATAAAAACACTAGTTTGCTCGATGCTGGATTATGGACTTTAGTACTTTAGTTCTTTTACTTTTTTATGCAGGAAACTTTCATGATTGATGTACCTACATAATATATCAATTTTAAGGGATTATTTATAAAATGTTTACTGACGTAAACAAAACAGACCTGGATCCCGCGTACCAAAAAAAGTTTATTAATAGCAAGCTGAAAATTTGTTAATAGCTTAACCCCACATAACAATTTCATGTTCTTAGTAGATTCATAGAACATACTTTTCAGAAAAAGTATATACTTAGAATATGCGTAATTACCATTGAGAATGTGCAAAGTAGATACTGAGTATATACTACATTACAGTACTTAAACGTTCTATGTATATACTTAGAATGTACTACCGCACTTCTTTTCAGTATATACCAAGAACATACTTTTTAGAAGGTTCTAAGGAGGTGCTATAAACCTTCTAGTTATATACTTAGAATGTACTATCGCACTTATATTTAGTATATGGAAAGAATATTCCAAGGAAGGGCTATATACCTTCTATTTATATACTTAGAATGTACTATCGCACATATTTTTAGTATATGGGAAGAATATTCCAAGGATGTGCTATATTTCTCAGAAGTATGTTTTCAACATCACCCAATCTCATCCTAGGTTCTACTAATATTATTATATTTACATATTCTAATTGCATATGCATGAGAATGTAGTTATTACATTCTACAATATTACGTAAAAAGTAAGTATAAAATATATAAACTTTAGTTAGTTATATAGGTACCTATGTATAATAAATATTATATGGGTAAGTAGGTATATATAAAATATAAGTAATATATTTAGCTATTATGTACACATGAAAATAAAAATGCTGCTTATATATTATATAATAGCCAAATATATTGTTATGATCTGCTTCTTATTAATTTTATATTAATTATTATTTATTTGATTAATTATTTAATTGTCGCAAATCATACATAAAAAAAGAATAAAAATCTCAGGGTGCCTTTTTATAATATTAAAAAAATGTCTAAATTATCTTACGTTATACTTATCTTCTCTCGTGGTTTCAGTATCTCTTAGTTCATCCTAATCGGGATAAAATAGGAAAAAGAAATAAAGGAAAAATATAAAATAAACATACAGAATTGTCTTTTATTTATCAAAATCAATACTCTAAAAATCTATCAAATCTAAAACCTGTGGACACAGATGTCCGAATGAAATTTTTACCACTTAAATTTATTCTA
The DNA here is from genome assembly GCF_917563875.1 of Diabrotica virgifera virgifera. Taxonomy (NCBI): domain Eukaryota; kingdom Metazoa; phylum Arthropoda; class Insecta; order Coleoptera; family Chrysomelidae; genus Diabrotica; species Diabrotica virgifera. The sequence goes on from NC_065443.1 coordinate 254,602,733, forward strand.
GTTAAAAAAAAATTTATCGGTTTGTTCCCGATGACTTTGGTACAAAAAAATAAACAAAACCAAATTATGTATTCGCAAGATTAGCTATCCTTCCTATTTACTTTTTGAAATATTGGAATTTTAATTCCTACGCTTTTTACTCAAAATTTTAGTTTCCGAACATAAAAATATCTTTCACATAAGTTGACTGACCTTTTGCTTCACTCACTCTGATGTCTTCTCGTGACCCAAAACAGCTCTCCCTCGTTGACTATGTTAAAGGCTACTCATCAAAGCCCTCTCCGTTCTCCAGCTTCAAAACTATCAGCATACCAGCACCAATTCTCCAACAAGCCAGGCCTCTTATGACCAGTACTCGATTCAAACAGAACTCCAAAAATTCTCTGCTCTCCTTCTCACAATAATACAGAATCAAAGAGGTATTTCGTCTCAATTTGATCTGTCTCTCGTTCCACTTTTCAGCACTATTCTCCACTATCAAACAACCACTGGTACTTGCTAACTATCTATCCACGAAAACGTCGAACTGCTCCTCAGCGATGCCAATAACATACTGCCTTCTTTTTCAAATTAACTCAACATTTCAACCACTTTTCCCCTTCCAAATTGCCAAGAATCAGAAACGTTTCTCTTTTCCATTCGACAAACAAACAGTCATTCTTTCAAAATTATTCCGACCATCTTAATTACTTTCGGGGAACTCTACAACATTTACTCGGGGTGAAACAAAGATATTAAAATTCCAAACTTTCTTTTAAACCATTTTTCTAGAAAATGATAATTACCTCTACCTGTAGATTTTATAGTTCCCGTAATAAACAATCTTTTTCCATTTTAAAACTAAATACATCGTCCTTTTCACTTTAATTATTCACAAAAGTCTTTAATGGTTCATCAGAAAGCTCGTCAAAATAGAAATCCACTTACATCCAGACTAAATTCTAATAAATATTTACAGATCAATATACAGGGTGTATCAAATTTATGTGCCCGCGTTATTTTAAAAAAATTTAATTCAATTTTTATTTTGCCTTTTGATTGATAAATTGAAAACACAATAACATCCCCGCCTTGTTTTGAGATAAAATCAGTATTAATACGTGCAACAAAAAAATGATTTTCTCTCGACAACAACACTTTTCTATTGTGTCAAAATATTGAGTCCCACCTGAAAAACAATTGCTTTCTTTTTCCCAGTGTCTGTACTTAGATGGGATAGGGTAAGTTTTCGATCGAAAATTTTCTAAGTCTTTAGTCTCAAATGAATTTTCATACTTTTTGGATACTCTGTTTTCTTCATTTATTAAATTTTCACATTCCCTCAATATTACACGCAGTTCCTTCTCCTTTTCTTCTCCACATATCAATTTTCTTTCTTTTTCCTCCGATTCTCTACACATGTTTATTGTGTATTCTGTCTTCTCCATTTTGCATACTTCCTCTTTAAATACCGCAGTCTCAATTGTATCTTTTCCACCTTTTTTTTCTATTCTGATCTCTTCTTCTTCTGGGCTCATCTCATCTTTTGAGGAATCCCAAGCTTCATTTTCTTTTGTCAATCTTCTTTCTTCTTTTTCTTCTTCTGGGCTCATCTCTTTTTTCGAGGAATCCCAATCTTCATTTTCTTTTATCCATCTTCTTTCTTCTTTTTCTTCTTCTGGGCTCATCTCTTTTTTTCGAGGAATCCCAGGCTTCATTGTTTTTACTTATCTTCTGCTGCTTTCTCCTCTTTCTTTCCTGTCCTTGCTTCATTGCCAAATTCATTTCCACCGTTTGTTTTTTGTCTACATTTTCCTTTTTCCGTTCTCATGTTCCTTGTCCATTTTCAGAATGTTCGGTTCTTCTTTTTTTTTCCATCTGTGATTTTCATCGTGTTATTTTTGAAATCTATCACCACATGTTTTTCTGACAATTCATCCACTCCTACGATCATATCATGCATCATGTTTGGCATTATAACAGGCTGTAGTGCATAAAATTTCTTCCCCAATCGAACCTTTATTCGTATTCCTTCATTTATTGTTGCCAAAGTCCGTTTATTTGCGCCCACTAACTTTACCCTGGGAATTTTGTAAATTAAATTAGTCAAATCAACCTCTTCTAATAATTTCCTGTTAATCAAAGTAATTTCTGAACCAGTATCAATCATAATTTTAATCGGTTTCTCATTGATAAAACCATCTACAAATTTTAAATTAGATCCACTTCCTTTATCATTATTTCCTGCTAATTTAATAAATTCCTTCGGGTGACAAAAAATTCCTGTTTGTTCTTTTGATTTTAGTGAGCGCTTTCGTGAAAAGACGCTTGCTGTTCTTCTTCGCTTCTTCTTCCGTCGCTTTGTCTCTCATCCTCATATTCATATATTTGCGTGTTGTTTACCGCTCTTCTGTTTTCTCTTTGTCTGTCGGACCCGTATCGGTTTCCACGATTTTCCTGTTCATTCCTTCTATTATCATTTCTGTCTTCTTGATTTGTGCGGTTGTTATTTCTATTCTGATTTTCTCGATATCTGTCTTCGTTCCATTGCCGATTTCTTTGTTCATAGTTTTCTCTTCCGTTGTCTCTATTTTCGTTTTCTCTTCTTGTATAATCTCTCCTAAAGTTCTGTCTTCTATCTCTATAGTCTCGATTTTCGCGTTGTCTATAATTATCTTGCGATCTTCTTATTTCTCTTTCTCTTATTTTTGCTTCTCGTATTTGTAAGAATTGGCACAAACTGTCGATATCTTTGTAGTTTTGTAGAGTTATGTGATCTTCTAAGGTATCTTCAAAATGTCTGGCTATCAGTTCTACTAGCTGTTCGGATGACTAATTGTACTGTAGATGTTTTGCATTATTATATAATTGTAGTGCATATGTTTTCTCTGAAATACCCATTCTATCATGGTACCTCCCATTTTGCAATTCCTTGTTTATTTCTAGCTGTTGTATTTTTCCCCAGAAATAACTCAGGAACTTTTGTTCGAATTTATGCCAATTGTCCAATTCTTCTTCTTTGCTATCGAACCATAAACTTGCCTCATCTTTAAGATGGTTCCTTATCGTTTCTTTGGCTGTCTCGAAGTTACCGATGTGTCGTATTTTCTTTTTTAAATTGTTTATGAAAATTACTGGGTGTAATTTTTTTACATCCCCGCCAAATCTTATTTTCACATCCTCTGTACTATGGATAATCGTTTCTCTTCTTTCTCCGAAATTATGTTGATTCTTGATTTCCTCCATTTGTCTTTCTATTTCTCGCCTGTCTTCTTGTAATGCGTTTTCAAATTTGGTTTCCAAATTCTCTAGTTCCTTTTTCTGGCAATTGTTTATCTCCTTCATTTTGATTTTGATTTCTTTAATCTCTATCTCTTGTTGTCCCATCTCGTTCTTGATCATTGTCAAACATCCTTTTACTTCCTTTTCATACTTTTCTATGCGTTCCTCCATTTTCTTGTTGTTCTCTTCTATTGCTTGTTTCATTTCCTGTTGATTGTCATCCATTTTTTGTTGTGTTTCATCCATTTTTTGATCCACTTTATCCATTTTCTTTGATGTTTCTTCCTGATTTTTATCCATTTTTTGACCCATTTTTTGTTGTGTTTCATCCATTTTCTGTTCCATTTTTTGTGACTGGAGTTGCATCAGTTGTAATAATTTATCTATTCCTGACAATTCTTGATTTTCTGATGCCATGATTGTTGTTTCGAAAATGTCTTCTTGTTCTATATGTTCTTCTTGTTCCAAATGTTCTTCTTGTTTTTTGTTTTCTTTGCTTCTGGTTGTTATCGACATGTAGTTAAAATTTATCCCCGCCTAATATGAAATTCGAAAATACCTTGTATGCTGTCGAGACGAAAATTTTTCTCTCCCCAAATATAATCAATTTATCCCACAAATTTTTAAATATTTCAAAATCCAAATCAATCAAAAATAAAATAAATATGTAAAAACTGTACCTAGATAAAAAAAATTAAGTCAAACAAATATTTCAAAAATTTTAAATATATCAACTTTTTCCGACGGGCAAATAAATTTTCCTTCACCTGTTTTTCCGTTTCCTATTCCCTTCAAATTCACAACCAGAGATACTTTAATGTCCTACGTTGGCTCGCCATGTTGTTATGATCTGCTTCTTATTAATTTTATATTAATTATTATTTATTTGTTTAATTATTTAATTGTCGCAAATCATACATAAAAAAAGAATAAAAATCTCAGGGTGCCGTTTTATAATATTAAAAAAATGTCTAAATTATCTTACGTTATACTTATCTTCTCTCGTGGTTTCAGTATCTCTTAGTTGATCCTAATCGGGATAAAATAGGAAAAAGAAATAAAGCAAAAATATAAAATAAACATACAGAATTGTCTTTTATTTATCAAAATCAATACTCTAAAAATCTATCAAATCTAAAACCTGTGGACACAGATGTCCGAATGAAATTTTTACCACTTAAATTTATTCTAGTTAAAAAAAATTTATCGGTTTGTTCCCGATGACTTTGGTACAACAAAATAAACAAAACCAAATTATGTATTCGCAAGATTAGCTATCCTTCCTATTTACTTTTTGAAATATTGGAATTTTAATTCCTACGCTTTTTACTCAAAATTTTAGTTTCCGAACATAAAAATATCTTTCACATAAGTTGACTGACCTTTTGCTTCACTCACTCTGATGTCTTCTCGTGACCCAAAACAGCTCTCCCTCGTTGACTATGTTAAAGGCTACTCATCAAAGCCCTCTCCGTTCTCCAGCTTCAAAACTATCAGCATACCAGCACCAATTCTCCAACAAGCCAGGCCTCTTATGACCAGTACTCGATTCAAACAGAACTCCAAAAATTCTCTGCTCTCCTTCTCACAATAATACAGAATCAAAGAGGTATTTCGTCTCAATTTGATCTGTCTCTCGTTCCACTTTTCAGCACTATTCTCCACTATCAAACAACCACTGGTACTTGCTAACTATCTATCCACGAAAACGTCGAACTGCTCCTCAGCGATGCCAATAACATACTGCCTTCTTTTTCAAATTAACTCAACATTTCAACCACTTTTCCCCTTCCAAATTGCCAAGAATCAGAAACGTTTCTCTTTTCCATTCGACAAACAAACAGTCATTCTTTCAAAATTATTCCGACCATCTTAATTACTTTCGGGGAACTCTACAACATTTACTCGGGGTGAAACAAAGATATTAAAATTCCAAACTTTCTTTTAAACCATTTTTCTAGAAAATGATAATTACCTCTACCTGTAGATTCTATAGTTCCCGTAATAAACAATCTTTTTCCATTTTAAAACTAAATACATCGTCCTTTTCACTTTAATTATTCACAAAAGTCTTTAATGGTTCATCAGAAAGCTCGTCAAAATAGAAATCCACTTACATCCAGACTAAATTCTAATAAATATTTACAGATCAATATACAGGGTGTATCAAATTTATGTGCCCGCGTTATTTTAAAAAAATTTAATTCAATTTTTATTTTGCCTTTTGATTGATAAATTGAAAACACAATAATATATAATATGTATGTAAATTACTAAAATTTATAGG